>NC_059196.1:40789722-40839722 GCF_020615455.1 Coregonus clupeaformis
TGGAGGAAGGAGAGATGGAGGGATGGAGGAAGGGAGAGATGGAGAGATGGAGAGATGGAGAGATGGAGAGATGGAGAGACGGAGGAAGGGAGAGATGGAGAGATGGAGAGACGGAGGAAGGGAGAGATGGAGAGACGGAGGAAGGGAGAGACGGATGAAGGGAGAGACAGAGCAAAGGAGAGACCGAGGAAGGGAGAGACGGAGGAAGGGAGTGATGGAGAGATGGAGAGATGGAGGAAGGGAGAGATGGAGAGATGGAGAGATGGAGAGATGGAGAGACGGAGAGATGGAGAGATGGAGAGATGGAGGAAGGAGGAAGGGAGAGATGGAGAGATGGAGGAAGGGAGAGATGGAGAGATGGAGAGACGGAGAGATGGAGAGATGGAGAGACGGAGGAAGGGAGAGATGGAGAGATGGAGAGATGGAGGAAGGGAGAGACGGAGGAAGGGAGAGACAGAGGAAGGGAGAGATGGAGAGATGGAGGAAGGGAGAGATGGAGGACGGGAGAGATGGAGAGATTGAGAGGGAGAGATGGAGAGATGGAGAGATGGAGAGATGGAGAGATGGAGGAAGTGAGAGATGGAGAGATAGAGAGATGGAGAGATGGAGAGACGGAGGAAGGGAGAGATGTAGAGATGGAGAGACGGAGGAAGGGAGAGACGGAGAAAGGGAGAGATGGAGAGACGGAGGAAGGGAGAGACGGAGGAAGGGAGAGACAGAGCAAAGGAGAGACGGAGGAAGGGAGAGATGGAGAGATGGAGGAAGGGAGAGACGGAGGAAGGGAGAGATGGAGAGATGGAGAGACGGAGGAAGGGAGAGATGGAGAGACGGAGGAAGGAAGAGACGGAGAGATGGAGGAAGGGAGAGATGGAGGAAGGGAGAGATGGAGAGATGGAGGAAGGGAGAGATGGAGGACGGGAGAGATGGAGAGACGGAGGAAGAGAGAGATGGAGGAATGGAGAGACGGAGAGACGGAGGAAGGGAGAGATGGAGAGATGGAGGAAGGGAGAGACGGAGAGATGGAGGAAGGGAGAGACGGAGGAAGGGAGAGATGGAGAGATGGAGAGATGGAGAAAGGGAGAAAGGGAGAGTGTGATTAAAGAGAAGAATAAAGACAGGATGGTTCAAAACTAACTAAACTAAATGGATACCTTGTGTGGGGGAAAGAAAGATGGAGAGAATTTAGAACTCAGTCACTCTGTCTGTCACCCTGGCTGTCTGTCTGTATGTCACCCTGTCTGTCTGTATGTCTGTCACTCTGTCTGTCTGTCTGTTTGTTTGTCTGTCTGTCACCCTGTCTGTCACCCTGTCTGTCTGTCTTTCACCCTGTCTGTCTTGTCTCTCACCCTGTCTGTCACCCTGGCTGTCTGTCTGTATGTCACCCTGTCTGTCTGTATGTCTGTCACTCTGTCTGTCTGTCTGCCTGTCTGTCTGTATGTCTGTCTGTCTGTCTGTCTGTCTGTCTGTCTGTCTGTCTGTCTGTCTGTCTGTCTGTCACCATGTCTGTCCTGTCTGTCTGTCTGTCTGTCACCATGTCTGTCTTGTCTGTCACCCTGTCTGTCTGTCACCCTCTCTGTCTGTCTGTCTGTCTGTCTGTCTGTCTGTCTGTCTGTCTGTCTGTCTGTCTGTCTGTCTGTCTGTCTGTCTGTCTGTCTGTCTGTCTGTCTGTTTCTGTCTGTCACTCTGTCTGTCACCTTGTGTGTCTGTCTTTCTGTCTGTCTGTCTGTCTGTCTGTCTGTCTGTCTGTCTGTCTGTCTGTCTGTCTGTCTGTCTGTCTGTCTGTCTGTCTCTGTGCTCAATGAGCAGTGTCTCTATCAACTCAATTAACCATGAGGACATTGAATCCCACATTATACTTTACAGCCAATTACAGAGAATGGTAATACTAACAGCACTCTTTGCCCACAGCAATGTTGGTTTTAATTGTCGGTTTCTTTTGGCCTTTGTTGAGATGTGATGGGGAGCTGATGTGTGCTCAAGTGTGTGTGTTTGTATGTTTGTATGTGTGTGTTTGTGTGTGTGTGTGTGTGTGTGTGTGAGGAAAATATAATTATTCCTCTAGGGGGCAGTGTGACACCAGGTCTGACTTCTCTCCTCTCTCTCTCTCTCTCTCTCTCTCTCTCTCTCTCTCTCTCTCTCTCTCTCATGCTCTCTCTCTCTCTCTTCTCTCCTCTTTCACTACCTCTTTCATTTTTCCTATTATTTTCTCACCCTTTCTTGTTCATTCTACCGGATCTCATCTGCCCTCCCTCTTCATCCTCTCCATTAATCTCCCCTGCCTCATCCTACTCTTCCCTCCCTCTTCCTCCTCTCCCCTCCCTCTTCCTCCTCTCCCCTCATCTACCCCCTCTTCCTCCTCTTCCATACCTCTTCCAATCAAATCCAATCAAATCAAATTGTATTTGTCACATGCATCTAATAAAATAACATTAACGAGGCTATATACAGGGGTTACCGAGTTAATGTGCGGGGGTACAGGGTAGTCGAGTTAAGTTGTACATGTAGGTAGGGGTAAAGTGACTATGCATATATAATAAACAGCAAGTAGCAGCATTGGGGGGGTCAATGTAAATAGTCCGGGTGGCCATTTGATTAATTGTCACACCCTGACGTATGGGACTCTAGTATGTTGAGTCAGGGTGTGGAGTTCTATGTTCTATTTTCTATGTTCTCAGTCTAGGTGTTGTATTTCTATATTTGGCCGGGTGTGATTCCCAATCAGAGACAGCTGTCGCTCGTTGTCTCTGATTGGGGATCATACTTAGGCAGCCTGTTTGCAATCATTAGTTGTGGGATCTTGTTCCGTGTAGAGGCTTGTGTTGTGTTTAGCCTGAGGACTTCACGTTACGTTGTTTTGTTCGTGTGTTTATCGTTGAAATAAACATGTACGCATTTCACGCTGCGCCTTGGTCTGACCTGTCCTTCAACGTACGTGAAAGAAGATCCCACCAAACACGGACCAAGCAGCGTGCCCAGGAGCAAACACCCTGGACACAGGTGGGGAGGATTTGGTCTTGGGAGGAGATATTTGCGGGGAAAGGACCCTGGGCGAAGAAGGAAGCCCAGGCAGGAGAGGAGCAACGTCAACACAGAAGGCGCCGGCCGAGGAGGAAGCCCGAGAGGCAGCCCCAAGAAAATGTTGGGGGGGGCTAAAGGAGTGGTAGGGGAGTGAGAGAGAAGAGCCCCGACCACTGCACCCGGTGGGTTTCCAGGTTGAGTCCCTACGACCATGGGAAGAAGAGTGGGAACAGTTTTATACTGAGGAGTCGGAGGATG
Source organism: Coregonus clupeaformis (assembly GCF_020615455.1). Lineage (NCBI taxonomy): Eukaryota > Metazoa > Chordata > Actinopteri > Salmoniformes > Salmonidae > Coregonus > Coregonus clupeaformis. Next base: position 40,792,999 of record NC_059196.1, read on the forward strand.
ACGACGACGATGAGTTTTTGTTCCCTAACTCGTGGGGGCTCCCGGAGGAGACCTCACTGGAGGAGGAGTGCCGAGAGAGAGAGAAGGATCGGATCTGCAGGGTAAGAGAGGAGGCCACCACATTACGGGGGCTGATAGATAGAATAGAGCGGGAGAGCTCCATTCAAGAGGAGGCACTGCAGGAGGCTCGTAGGGAGAAGGAGGAAGTAGATTCACGGAGAGAGGAGCTGGTTAGGCAACATAAGGAGTGTGGGTTAATAGAGGAACCCATGTATGCGGAGATACGCACTGTATCGCCAGTGCGCATGCACAGCCCAGTGTGTTCTGTGCCAGCGCCCCGCACGTGTCGTGCGAAAGTTGGCAGCCAGCCAGGACGGGATGTGCCGGAGCAACGCTCCTGGTCTCCAGTGCACCTCACCAGTCCTGTACGGCCCGTAACTGTCCTCGCACCAAGACAGTGGTGTGTGTCCCCAGTCCGGCCCGGCCCGTATCTGCTCCTCACACCAAGCCAGTGGTTTGTGTCCCCAGTCCGGCCCGGCCTGTTCCTGCTCTGCACAGGCCAGTGGGCGCCTGCTCCCGCACCAAGCAGTGGTCCAGATGCCCGTGCCTGCTCCCCGCACCAAGCCAGTGGTGCTTGTCACTAGCCCGGTATGGCCCGTGCCTGCTCCCCCCACAAGCCAGTGGTGCGTGTTCCCAGTCCGGTACAGCCCGTGCCTACTCCCCGCACCAAGCCAGTGGTGCGTGTTCCAAGTCCGGCCCGGCCCGTTCCTGCTCCTCGCACCAGACCAGTGGTGCGTGTTCCCAGTCCGGTACGGCCCGTGCCTGCTCCTCGCACCAAGCCTGTGGTGCGTGTCGCCAGTCCGGCCCGGCCCGTTCCTGCTCCTCGCACCAAGCCAGTGGTGCGTGTTCCTAGTCCGGTCCGGCCCGTGCCTGCTCCTCGCACCAGACCAGTGGTGCGTGTGTCCAGTCCGGCACAGCCTGTGCCCGTTCCACCGGTGCCTGGTCCGGCACTGGTCAGCTGCTCCACTCCGGAGCCAGAGCAGTCCGCTCCACCGGGGTCAAGTCCAGCTCCGGTCAGCTGCTCCACTCCGGAGCCAGAGCAGTCCGCTCCACCGGTGCCCAGTCCAGCTCCGGTCAGCGGATCCACTCCGGAACCAGAGCAGTCCGCTCCACCGGTGCCCAGTCCAGCTCGGTCAGCGGCTCCAGTCCGGAGCCAGAGTAGTCCGCTCCACCGGGGTCTAGTCCAGCTCCGGTCAGCTGCTCCACTCCGGAGCCAGATTAGTCCGCTCCACCGGTGCCCAGTCCAGCTCCGGTCAGCGGATCCACTCCGGAACCAGAGCAGTCCGCTCCACCGGTGCCCAGTCCAGCTCCGGTCAGCGGCTCCAGTCCGGAGCCAGAGCAGTCCCCGCTCCACCGGTGCCAAGTCCAGCTCCGGTCAGCGGCTCTAGTCCAGACCCAGACGTCAGCCCCTCTCCAGGTTCGGGGTCTCCCACACCATGGTCCAGACAGGGCTTGGTACATCGTGGGGGGAAGGAGAGGGGAAGCAGCGTGCCGACGTCCAGACCTGACCAGGGGCACAACGGGGAGGCTGAGAGTATGTGGTCGTCACGCCCGGAGCCGGATCCGCCCCTGTTATGTAAGGTTTGTGCGGTCGGAGTCCGCCCCTTTGGGGGTACTGTCACACCCTGTATGTTGAGTCAGGGTGTGGAGTTCTATGTTGTATTTTCTATGTTCTCAGTCTAGCTGTTGTATTTCTGTGTTTGGCCGGGTGTGATTCCCAATCAGAGACAGCTGTCGCTCGTTGTCTCTGATTGGGGATCATACTTAGGCAGCCTGTTTGCAATCATTAGTTGTGGGATCTTCTTCCGTGTAGAGGCTTGTGTTGTGTTTAGCCTGAGGACTTCACGTTACGTTGTTTTGTTCGTGTGTTTATCATTGAAATAAACATGTACGCATTTCACGCTGCGCCTTGGTCTGGCCGTCCTTAAATGAACGTGACATTAATTGTTCAGCAGTCTTATGGCTTGGGCGTAGAATCTGTTAACCTCTACTGGATCAGTGTCAGTCTGAAACTTTGCACACACGCTGCTAAATTGCGCCTAAACTGCAATGTTATATTGTGGCCTTTCTCTTGCATTTCAAAGATAATACAAAAACATGATTTTTTTTATCTTTTACCAGATCTAATGTGTTATATTCTCCTACATTAATTTCACATTTCCACAAACTTCAAAGTGTTTCCTTTCAAATGGTGTCAAGAATATGCATATCCTTGCTTCAGAAACTGAGCTACAGGCAGTTAGATTTGGGTATGTCATTTTAGGCTAAATTTGAAAAAAAGGGTCCGATCCTTAAGAGGTTAAGGAGCCTTTTGGTCCTAGACTTGGCGCTCAGGTACCGCTTGCCATGTGGTAGCAGAGAGAACAGTCTATGACTTGGGTGAGTCTTTGACAATTGTTTGGGCCTTTCTCTGACACCACCGTTTATATAGGTCCTGGATGGCAGGAAGCTTGGCCCCAGTGATGTACTGGGCCGTATGCATTACCCTCTGTGGCGCCTTACAGTCAGATACCGAGCAGTTACCATACCAGGCGGTGATGCAACCAGTCAGGATGCTCTCGATGGTGCAGCTGTATAACTTTTTGAGGATCTGGGGACCCATACCAAATCTTTTCATCCTCCTGAGGGGAAAAGCGGTTGTCATGCCCTCTTCACGACAGTCTTGGTGTGTTTGGTGATGTGGACACCAAGGAACTTGAAACTCTCGACCCACTCCGCTACAGCCCCGTCAATGTTAATGGGGACCTGTTCAGCCCTCCTTTTCCTGTAGTCCACGATCAGCTCCTTTGTCTTGCTCACATGGAGGGAGAGGTTGTTATCTTGGCACCACACTGCAAGGTCTCTGACCTCCTCCCTATAGGCTGTCTCATTGTTGTCGGTGATCAGGCCTACCACTGTTGTGTTGTCAGCAAACTTAATGATGGTGTTGGAGTCATGTTTGTCGTGGGTGAACATGGAGTGCAGGAGGGGACTAAGCACTCACCCCTGAGGGGCCCCATTGTTGAGGATTAGCGTGGCAGATGTGTTGTTGCCTACCCTTACCACCTGGGGGCGGACAATCAGGAAGTTCAGGATACTGTTGCAGAGGGAGGTTTTTAGTCCCAGGGTCCTTAGCTTAGTGATGAGCTTTGAGGGCACTATGGTGTTGAACGCTGAGCTGTAGTCAATGAACAGTATTCTCACATAGGTGTTCCATTTTGTCCAGGTGGGAAAGGGCAGTGTGGAGTGTGATTGAGTGCGTCATCTGTGGATCTGTTGGAGCGGTATGCGAATTGGAGTGAGTCTAGGGTTTCCGGGATGATGGTGTTGAAGTAAGCCATGACCAGCCTTTCAAAGCACTTCATGGCTACCGACGTGAGTGCTACGGGTCTGTAATAATTTAGGCAGGTTACATTCATTTTTGTGGGCACAGGTATTACAGACTCAGTCAGGGAGAGGTTGAAATTGTCAGTGAAGACACATGCCTGTTGGTCAACGTATGCTTTGAATACACGACCTAGTAATCCGTCTGGCCCCGCTGCTTTGTGAATGTTGACCTGTTTAAAGGTCTTGCTCACATCGGCTACGGAGAGTGTGATCACACAGTCGTCGAGAACAGCTGGTGCTCTCATCCATGCTTCAGTGTTGCTTGCCTCGAAGCGAGCATAAAAGGCGTTTCGCTCATCTGATAGGCTGGCGTCACTGGGCAGCTCATGGCTGGGTTTCCCTTTGTAGTCCGTAGTTTGCAAGCCCACCCACATCCAACGAGCGTCAGAGCTGGTGTAGTAGGATTCAATCTTAGTCCTTTATTGACTCTTTGCCTGTTTGATGGTTCGTTTGAGGGCATAGCGGGTTTTCTTATTAGCGTCCGGATTAGTGTCCCGCTCCTTGAAAGCGGCAGCTCTAGCCTTTATCTCTGTACGGTTTTTGCCTGTAATCCATGGCTTCTGGTTGGGACATATACTTACGGTCACTGTGGGGACGATGTCGTAGATGCACTTATTGATGAAGCCGGTGACTGAGGTGGTATACTCCTCAATGCCATTGGATGAATCCTGGAACATATTCCAGTCTGTGCTAGCAAAACAGTCCTGTAGCGTAGCATCCGCGTCATCTGACCACTTCCGTACTGAGCGAGTCACTGGTACTTCCCGCTTTAGTTTTTGCTTGTAAGCAGGCATCAGGAGGATATATTTATGGTCAGATTTGCCAAATGGAGGGCGAGGGAGAGCTTTGTATTCGTCTCTGTGTGTGGAGTAAAGGTGGTCTAGAGTTATTTTTCCTCTGGTTGCACATGTGACATGCTGGTAGAAATGAGGTAAAACGGATTTAAGTTTGCCTGCATTAAAGTGCCTGGCCACTAGGAGCGCCGCTTCTGGATGAGCATTTTCTTGTTTGCTTATGGCCTTATACAGCACGTTGAGTGCGGTCTCAGCTGAAATGCCAGTAAGATGTATTTTGTCATATCGCACCTCTCTAGGATCAACAACATGTACCGCTTCAACCTGACCTCTCTCCTACGCCTGTTTCAGAGAGCACTGCAGAGCAAGAAGGTAACTGACACACACACACACAAACACACCCACACGCAGACAGGGGGACTTTAATCATGTAGTTGCAGAGTGTCCACAGCCCACTGAGCTCCCTATATCACCTCCCATCAGACCCCTCACCTCTCATCAGACCCCTCTCCTCCCATCAGACCCCTCACCTCTCATCAGACCCCTCTCCTCCCATCAGACCCCTCACCTCCCATCAGACCACTCACCTCCCATCAGACCCCTCACCTCTCATCAGACCCCTCTCCTCCCATCAGACCACTCACCTCCCATCAGACCCCTCTCCTCCAATCAGATCCCTCACCTCCCATCAGACCACTCACCTCCCATCAGACCCCTCTCCTCCAATCAGACCCCTCACCTCCCATCAGACCCCTCACCTCTCATCAGACCCCTCTCCTCCCATCAGACCCCTCACCTCCCATCAGACACCTCAGGAAGGACTAGGTGTAGTCGTGGTAGGGTAATAGGATCAGGAGGGACTGGGTGTAGTCATGGTGGGGTAATAGGATCAGGAGGGACTAGGTGTAGTCATGGTAGGGTAATAGGATCAGGAGGGACTGGGTGTAGTCATGGTGGGGTAATAGGATAAGGAGGGACTACGTTTAGTCATGGTCGTAGCAGGCGCCTCAGAGGGACTGTGTAGTACAAAACTAGCCCCCGTGGAATGAGACTGGGTAAGCGCCAGGTATCAACTGGGGGTACATGCAGGGATTTACAGGAGCGACTAGGTGTAGTGCATGAGTGGTGCGGATCGACAGAGCCTGGTTCGACCAGGATCTCTAGTACATGGTGGGCCTGCGATGCAGTGCCTTAGACCACTGCGCCACTCAGGAGTAGGTGTAGTCATGGTGGGGTAATAGGATCAGGAGGGACTAGGTGTAGTCATGGTAGGGTAATAGGATCAGGAGGGACTAGGTGTAGTCATGGTGGGGTAATAGGATCAGGAGGGACTGGGTGTAGTCATGGTAGGGTAATAGGATCAGGAAGGTCTAGGTGTAGTCATGGTAGGGTAATAGGATCAGGAGGGACTAGGTGTAGTCATGGTAGGGTAATAGGATCAGGAGGGACTGGGTGTAGTCATGGTAGGGTAATAGGATCAGGAAGGACTAGGTGCAGTCATGGTAGGGTAATAGGATCAGGAGGGACTAGGTGTAGTCATGGTAGGGTAATAGGATCAGGAGGGACTAGGTGTAGTCATGGTAGGGTAATAGGATCAGGAGTGACTAGGTGTAGTCATGGTAGGGTAATAGGATCAGGAGGGACTAGGTGTAGTCATGGTGGGGTAATAGGATCAGGAGGGACTAGGTGTAGTCATGGTAGGGTAATAGGATCAGGAGGGACTAGGTGTAGACATGGTGGGGTAATAGGATCAGGAGGGACTAGGTGTAGTCATGGTGGGGTAATAGGATCAGGAGGGACTGGGTGTAGTCATGGTGGGGTAATAGGATCAGGAGGGACTGGGTGTAGTCATGGTGGGGTAATAGGATCAGGAGGGACTGGGTGTAGTCATGGTGGGGTAATAGGATCAGGAGGGACTAGGTGTAGTCATGGTGGGGTAATAGGATCAGGAGGGACTAGGTGTAGTCATGGTGGGGTAATAGGATCAGGAGGGACTAGGTGTAGTCATGGTGGGGTAATAGGATCAGGAGGGACTAGGTGTAGTCATGGTGGGGTAATGGGGTCAGGAGGGACTGGGTGTAGTCATGGTGGGGTAATAGGATCAGGAGGGACTAGGTGTAGTCATGGTGGGGTAATGGGGTCAGGAGGGACTGGGTGTAGTCATGGTGGGGTAATAGGATCAGGAGGGACTAGGTGTAGTCATGGTGGGGTAATGGGGTCAGGAGGGACTGGGTGTAGTCATGGTGGGGTAATGGGGTCAGGAGGGACTGGGTGTAGTCATGGTGGGGTAATGGGGTCAGGAGGGACTGGGTGTAGTCATGGTGGGGTAATGGGGTCAGGAGGGACTAGGTGTAGTCATGGTGGGGTAATAGGATCAGGAAGGACTAGGTGTAGTCATGGTAGGGTAATAGGATCAGGAGGGACTAGGGTGTAGTCATGGTAGGGGTAATAGGATCAGGAGGGACTAGGTGTAGTCATGGTGGGGGTAATAGGATCAGGAGGGACTAGGGGTGTAGTCATGGTGGGGTAATAGGATCAGGAAGGACTAGGTGTAGTCATGGTAGGGTAATAGGATCAGGAAGGACTAGGTGTAGTCATGGTGGGGTAATAGGATCAGGAGGGACTGGGTGTAGTCATGGTGGGGTAATGGGGTCAGGAGGGACTGGGTGTAGTCATGGTGGGGTAATGGGGTCAGGAGGGACTGGGTGTAGTCATGGTGGGGTAATGGGGTCAGGAGGGACTGGGTGTAGTCATGGTGGGGTAATGGGGTCAGGAGGGACTGGGTGTAGTCATGGTGGGGTAATGGGGTCAGGAGGGACTGGCCCCTCACACAGACACACTTATTCCCAGTTGTTGCTAGATATTTATCTTCTCAGCCCAGCTCAACCTTCCCATTTTCTGAAATAAAACTCCCACACACAAACACACACACATTTTGGCTGGCTGTTGCTACGGTGACCAGCGGCTGCTTGGCGACATTCCTGTATGGCACCGTTGACAGAGAGAACCCACGGGATTTGGGGAATTAGTGCTTAGTCTCGCCCCAATGAGAGTTCACACACTGTACAACAGCCTGAGATATGTGTTTCGCGAACGTTGCTCTCGCCCTGTTTGTGTGTGCGTGTGTGTATGTGAGTGATGTATGAGCTCTGATTGGCAGACAGTCTCAGAGCTCTGGGGGGCATAGCTGACCCCCCCAACCAACCACAGCATCACACACTCCAACAACACTACTAAACGTCTACATATTAAACACCTTTTTGAATGTAGCAGACTGAAAAAGAGTGAGGAGAAGGGACAGAGATGAGGAGAGATACTGGGGTCATAGAGAATAGAGATGAAGGTAGTAAGGGAGAGAGAGAGACCTGGCTGGAGTCCATGCTTTTTCTCTCTCTCTCCACAGACGGCTGATCCTTGATTTCTTCCTCTGATCCATCTACCTTGGAACTTTGGTTTTATTGGACAGAACATGGTTTGTGTGTGTGTGTGTGTGTGTGGTAATTGGACAGAGCAGGCTCTAACCCTGCATCCTCCCCTATGATGAATCGTATCCACCCCCTGTCTGACAGCTTTACTGCCGGCCCCCAACCCAGCCGCCACTTCAAGGAGAACTTCAAACATAGGGCTGTGTGTGTGTGTCTGTGTGTTTGAGGAGAATTAGTTCTGTCCATGCACTGGAGTTGAATGGGCCCTCAGACGGTCATGTTCCCATTGAGATGTGCTCTGAATGAGAGAGAGAGAGAGAGAGAGAGAGAGAGAGAGAGAGAGAGAGAGAGAGAGAGAGAGAGAGAGAGAGAGAGAGAGAGAGAGAGAGAGAGAGAGAGAGAGAGAGAGAGAGAGAGAGAGAGAGAGAGAGAGAGAGAGAGAGAGAGAGAGAGAGAGAGAGAGAGAGAGAGTAATGGGTTGAGGTGTGTTTTCTACACAGGGGAAGAGAGCCGGAGTATCGGAGGGGGAATAGAGAAACAGGAGAGACAAAGAATGCTGAAAAAGGGATGAAAAAGAGTGAAGATTCTGCAAGCTATCTTCCATCTTTTTAACACGTACACTACCAGTCAAACGTTTTTAAACACCTACTAATTCAAGGGTTTGTCTTTATTTTTACTATTTTTTACATTGTAGAATACTAGTGAAGACATTGGAACATATGGAATCATGTGTGTAGCTCAGTTGGTAGAGCATGGCGTTTGCAACGCCAGGGTTGTGGGTTCGATTCCCACGGGGGGGGGGCAGTATGGAAATGTATGCACTCACTAACTGTAAGTTGCTCTGGATAAGAGCGTCTGGTAAATGACTAAAATCTAAAATCATGTAGTAACCAAAAAAGTGTTAAACAAATCAAAATGTATTTTATATATGAGCTTCTTCAAACAGCCACTCTTTGCCTTGATGACAGCTTTGCACACTCTTGGCATTCTCTCAATCAGCTTCACCTGGAATGCTTTTCCAACAGTCTTGAAGGAGTTCCCACATGTGCTGAGTACTTGTTGGCTACTTTTCCTTCACTCTGTGGTCCAACCCATTACAAACCATCTCAATTTGGTTGAGGTTGGGGGATTGTGGAGGCCAGGTCATCTGATGCAGCACTCCATCGCTCTCCTTCTTGGTAAAATAGCCCTTACACAGCCTGGAGGTGTAAAGAGAAACCCTTGAATGAGTAGGTGTTCTAAAACTTTTGACTGGTACTGTATAACTATTTGCCCATCCTCATCACTGACACTGGTGAGATATCCATCAATAAATCAAACTGCCATGAAGGGTTCAGAGTGTGTGTGACTCTCATTTGTTTTACAATGTAACTGACAGCTCTCATCCATCTCTCTATCACCCATCCACAGGAGGCCAGTCTGAAAAGCATGGTGTACGAATACGTCTGCCGCTCACTCTTCAAGGTAAGAACACACACATGCATACACAGCAGACAAGGACTGGTGATATACAGAAGGGCGGTCGTCTGTGTGTGTGTCACAGGAGGTTGGTGACACCTTCATTGCGGAGAACGGGCTCGTGATAACGGCTGGAGCGGAATTAGTGCAATGGTATCAAATACATAAAACGCATGTGTTTCCATGTGTTTGATGCTATTCCATTTGCTCCGTTCCAGACATTATTATGAGCCATTCTCCCCTTAGCAGCCTCCTGTGGTGTGTTTGTGTGTTTTGTGTGTGTGTGTGTGTGTGTGTGTGTGTGTGTGTGTGTGTGTGTGTGTGTGTGTGTGTATCAGTCGAAAGATAAGGCTAGAGGACAGATAGTATCTGCATTAACCTCTCAGCTCAGTCCATCTGCTGCCGGCCTCACATTAACATAGAGGAAATACTGGATTACATTAACATGAGGCTACACTGTCCCTCTGTCCTCTGAGAGAGAGAGGGGAGGGAGGAGGGAGATAGTGGATGAGAGGGAGAGGAGATGGAGAGAGAAAGTGGAGGAGATGGGGAGAGAGAGAGTGTGAGAGTGGTTGTTAGTAGCTGTGGTTAAGGTGACGTCTGTTGGTGAGACAGGTTCCAGGTGTTGTTGTCTGGTGTGGCTTCTCTCCTGACTCCCTGTCAGTGTGTCAGCCCTCTCTCTCTTTTTCTCGCTCGCTCGCTCCCACACTCCCTTTCTCTTCTCTTTTTCCTTCTGTCACTTGATTTGTAATCCACTTGCACACCCACGCACACACAGATCGTTAAGTTGTACCGATAAGTAGTATTGTTAAGTAGTATCATGAAGGGGAGTTTAAGTAACCTACAATAACATGCTTCCTCTGGTCAAGTAGTTCTCTCTGGTGAATAAAACCTGAAAACCTTAGTCTGAATAGTTAGGACTGGGGATAGATGTTACTGGACCTCTGAAATGCCAGTGTGTGTGTGTGTGTCTGTGTGTGTGTGTGTCTGTGTGTGTGTGTCTGTGTGTGTGTGTCTGTGTGTGTGTGTCTGTGTGTGTGTGTGTGTGTGTGTGTGTGTGTGTGTGATGTGTGTGTGTGTGTGGAGAGCGGCAGCCCTCTGCATGGGCATCACGTTGGAGCAGAGGGAATGCTGGGTAACGGCGGAGTGGAAAGGTCAGGCTTTGAGATGAGACGCTCTGAAGTTTTCCTTTTGTTCTCCAACACACACAACACACAAACACACACACACACACCAGAGACATTAGAGTAGACAAAAGATGTGTGTGTTTTTGAGTTTTTGTTTGAGTTCTGAATACTTAATCTCCTCTGAGAGAAAGAAAGATAAATAAATGAGGCAGGAGGACCTTTCCTATCTAGATAAATGTATGTTTTATTAACGATCCAAAGGAGGAGGAAGAGGAGGGAAGAGGAGGAAGAGGGAGGGGAGATGAGGAAGAGGGAGGGGTGATGAGGAAGAGGGAGGGGAGAAGAGGGAGGGGAGATGAGGAAGAGGGAGGGGAGACAATGAAGAGGGAGGGGGAGATGAGGGGGAGAGGAGGAAGAGGGGGGAGATGAGGAAGAGGGAGGGGAGATGAGGGGAGATGAGGAAGAGGAGGGGAGATGAGGGGAGATGAGGAAGAGGGAGGGGGAGTTGAGGGAAGAGGGAGGGGAGATGAGGAAGAGGGAGGGGAGATGAGGGGAGATGAGGAAGAGGGAGGGGAGATGAGGGGAGATGAGGAAGAGGGAGGGGAGATGAGGGGAGATGAGGAAGAGGGAGGGGAGATGAGGGGAGATGAGGAAGAGGGAGGGGAGATGAGGAAGAGGGGGAGATGAGGGAGATAAGGAAGAGGGAGGGGAGATGAGGGAGGAGGGGAGATAAGGAAGAGGGAGGGGAGATGAGGGGATTTGAGGAAGAGAGGGGAGTTGAGGAAGAGGGGGGGAGTTGAGGAAGAGGGGGGCAGATGAGGGGAGATAAGGAAGAGGGAGGGGAGATGAGGAAGAGGGGGGAGATGAGGATGAGGGAGGGGAGATGAGGGGAGATGAGGAAGATGGAGGGGAGATAAGGAGAGAGAGAGAGAGAGAGAGAGAGAGAGAGAGAGAGAGAGAGAGAGAGAGAGAGAGAGAGAGAGAGAGAGAGAGAGAGAGAGAGAGAGAGAGAGAGAGAGAGAGAGAGTGAGTTTGAGTTTGAAATAATCTTTATTGGGTCTGGGAGCCCACCACACAATAAATACTCATACAAAACCGTAGTTACACATCAATTAAAAACACAACTCCAATTCCTCCTCCACAGTTACTAAACACAACAGCCTCTGAATACCCCATATACTCATAAAAATATCAATATTGTTGACAAGTTTATAATAGGCAAACTCAACCCTTATTCTCGCTGCCAACATTCCCTCCAGCATTCCCACCACATCCACAGACCCCTGTCCCCGAATACTGTTCTTTCGGGTCTTCCATATTGCTAATTTTGCTGCCCCTAACACAAAATTAAGCAACACAACTACACCTTTTTGGCTAAACCTGTACTTTGGTCCAAATATATACAGTGGAGAACAGAAAACCTCTCCCAACGTTGAGAACCAATTAGTGATCAGGTCAATCATCCCGACCAACCTGGGACACTGTAAAAACAGATGTGCCAGAGTTTCAGACTCAGCACAGAATGGACACTCCTCCCCAACAGTAGGATCCAGGTGTACCAGATGCATGTTGGTGGCTATGGCTCCATGTATTATCCTCCATTGGAGGTCAGCTGTCCTCTTATCAATAGGCAGTTTGTATAATGATCGCCAACAGCCTTTTGGGGAGGCACCTGGACCAAGCACACCCGCCCACCTCGTCGATTTTACCCCTTCCAGGGAAGAGGCATGGGACACGTTTACACATATTCTGTACATAGCCTTCGTTCCCACCTCCTTGAACTCCCCCAGCTCCGGGGTATCAAAGGAAAGCAGCATCCCCACGTCCTCCTCGAATGCCCCCGCCGCAGCACTAACAATCAGTGCAGGGAACACATAATCCAGACCCTCCTTCCACCGATCAGAATTGGAAGTGTCAGTCACATACTGCAGATGAAGTACTGGCAAGGAGTCACAGACCTCAGCGACGACCTTCCTCAGTAGGCGAGACGATCGGATCCCCGCTCTTTCTCCCAGCTCCTCCAACGACCTATTTCTGTTCCGCATCAGATGACCCACCTTAGTACACCCCACGCCTAACAGACATGAACGTAGGCTAGCTGAACCCAGAACACAGGACTGGATGGCAGTGTTATGAAAAAGAGGCTCTTCAAAAAGCCACATCCCTGGTGGCGTGCAGGCCTTACGGGACTTGACCAGAACTCTCCAAGCCTGCATAACAGACTCATAAAATGGAGTCAGGCCAGGCAACTCACCCCCCTCCAGCTTTAAGAGGAAAAGGTGCTTGTCTAAGCCCAAACAGCCAGCTCTCCTCATCAACCCAGCTAGAACCATCACTGTACAACAGTCTCTGTGCTGCTTGAAGCCGGAAAGCCATGATCCTGGAAGAAATGTCCACCAGGCCTTGCCCACCCTCGTGCAGTGGCAAGTACAGGGCTGAAGCTTTAATCCAATGTTGTCCAGACCAGAAGAAATTGACAAGGGTCCTCTGAAGCTCTTGTATTAGACCCTTTGGTGGCTGCAAAATCATTAGTCTGTGCCACAGGGTAGAGGCAGCAAGATTGTTAGCTACCAGTACCCTTCCCCTATAAGACAGCTGGGGCAGCACCCATTTCCATCTTGACAGTCTGGCACACACTTTCTCCACTACACCCTCCCAGTTCTTTTTCTGAAAGACATCGGAGCCTAGAAAACCCCCCAAAGTATTCATCCCATCTCTGCCCCACTGAAGCCCCCTGGTAACCGTGGAGCGGACCCCATCTGAAGCTGGCCTGCCCACAGCGCTTCACTCTTTCCCCAATTGACTCTAGCTGAGGAGGCCCCCTCATACACCTTTAAAGCGTTTGAGAGAACCTTAACATCCTCACCCCTGTAATAAAAACTGTCACGTCATCTGCATACGCAGACAGTGCTATCGTGGGACCCTTCATAATCCCTGGCACAGAGAAACCAGTAAACCTCGCTCTTAAAAAACAAAGCATTGGTTCAATCGCCAGACTATATAACTGCCCTGAAATTGGGCATCCCTGCCTGATGCCCCCTTTGGACAGGGATGGGGCAACTCAAACCACCCCCCACCTTCACCATACACGAGGCCCCAGCATACAGTAAATTCATCCAAGACAAAAAAACATCCCCAAACCCAAAGGCTTTCATTGTTTTAAACAAGTACTGGTGGTCCACATGATCAAAAGCCTTCTCCTGATCCAAAGAAAGTAAACCCACATTTACATCAGACAGTTTACAAATGTCTAAAACATCTCTTATTAGAAACAAGTTGTCAACAATAGAGCGATCAGGTACACAGTAGGACTGGTCCTTGTGGACCAACAATCCCAGATACTCTTTCAACCTGTTTGAGAGACATTTAGAAACAATTTTATATTCTGCACACAGCAAAGCAACAGGTCTCCAATTTTTTATGAGAGCCAAATCCCCCTTTTTTGGCAACAGTGAAAGTACCGCACGTTGACAAGATACAGGAAGAGAGCCCTCATGAAAAGATTCACACACCACTTCATAACAATCCTCCCCAATAGACCCCCAAAAGTGCTTATAAAACTCAGATGGTAAACCATCAATGCCAGGGGCTCGGCCTGTTGAGAGCTGCATAACTGCTGTAGACAGCTCTTGCAGTGTAATGTCAGAGTCCAATGCGACTCTTTGCTCAGGTCCCAATTGAGGAAGACCGTGTAACAACTGTTCAGTACACAGAGAGTCACAATCCTCCGCCTTATAGAGGGGCAGAATAGAAATCCACGGCATGTTGACGCATTTCACTGTCATCCGTGGTCACCTTCCCATCAGGGAGACGAAGGCAGACCATCTGTTTACGTTGCAATGTCGAGTGTCCTAGTTTTTTTTTTAAAGCACTAGGGGCATCCATATCCTTGAGGGAAGAGAAACGAGACCTAATCAAGGCACCCTTCACTCTTTCATGCAGAAACAACCTCAGTTCATGTTTCTTGTCCTGTAAGTTCATGACTAGTCCGGGGTCATTCTGAGTGAGCAACTTCAATTCAATAGATTTGATGTCCTGTTCAAGGGCCCTGATAGTCTCTTTAACTTCAATTCGAGACAGAGCAGTATACTGTTGACAAAATAATCGTATTTGGGCCTTCCCAACCTCCCACCATTGTCTCAAGGACTCAAAATTCCCTTTTGTAACCCTCCATTTTTCCCAAAACAACAAAAACCTTTCACAAAACATGACATCATGTAACAATTTAACATTAAAATTCCAATAAGATGATGACCTTCGTGGACAGGACAAGTGAATATCAACAGTGACAATATGGTGATCAGAGAATCCCACAGGAGTAATGTCACACCTTCCAACCCTACTACAGTATTGCTCAGATACATACAACCTGTCTAACCTTGCTGCACTGACATGACCTTCATTAACTTTTAGCCATGTGTACTGCCTAACTTTTGCATTCCTTACTCTCCACACATCAGAAAGCTCAAACTCAGTTAACAGACCAGACAGGCAAGTGGCTGACCGCAGGTGAGGTTCTTCAGCGGTGCGATCAAAAGTAAAATCCACTGTACAGTTCCAGTCCCCCCCTAAAACCATACACCCCTCTAAAGGTTTCCTTTATTTTATCAAAACCAACAATACGCTCTGTACCCTCATTAGGAGCATAAACATAAAATAAAAAATAAATAAAAAACATTACATCCACCTTGACCAATAAAACCCGACCCTTGACAATCTCTGTTGTAGATACCACAGTCACCCCTAAGCCTGAAGAAAACAAGATTGCCACCCCAGCACTGAAATTAGTACCATGACTGAGTATATGCTGCCCCTCCCACCACATACCTCAGTCAACCTCATTTTCCTCATCACTATGTGTCTCCTGTAGGAAAACTACATTAAGCCTTTTCTGTTTTATTACTTCTAATACCCAAGCCCTCTTATTCCTGTCCCTTCCCCCATTAATATTGAGAGAACCTACCCTTAGTACCTCCAATAGAAAATAAAAAAGGAAAAGCAGAAGAAACCACAGAGAAACCAGACAAAGAGAATAGAACACCCTATGAGGCATAATCATCATCATTATTTAAAATTTCTCTTAACCTGACCACGTTTCCCACCACCTTTTGCTGCTGCAACAGCAGTAACAAATTTCCTCAAGCGAAACCGCTTCTTCTCACTCAACTGGTCTAACCCCACCGTCTTCTGTAACATCACAGCTGACCTCACAAACTTATCAATATCAAAATAATCTGCCAATTTGACAGATTTCCCAAAAGTCTGATCAAGAAACCCATTTACTTCCTCTAGATCGTAAATTGAGTCCTCACCAGCTGATATTGTATCAAGAGTGATATCCATATCCTTCTCCTGATCCTCCTCAACTGAGGCCACAGACCACTGACTCCCTTCTACCACATCCCTTTCAACACTCCCTACTTGCACCCCATCACTCGTACCAGGCATCTCCTCCACTACCTGGGAGACTAGCCCCACCTGAACCCCATTACTCGTAGTGGGCATCTCCTCCACTACCTGGGAGACTAGCCCCACCTGAACCCCATTACTCGTAGTGGGCATCTCCTCCACTACCTGGGAACCTAGCTCCACATGAACCCCCCCCCTGTACCCCAGCACTCATAGTGGACATCTCCTCCACTACCTGGGAGATTAGCTCCACATGAACCCCCTCCTGTACCCCAGCACTCGTACTGGGCACCTCCTCACCAGTGTGAGGAAATGGCCCTTCAGATCCATCCTTACCTTCTACAACAATATGTTTCTGCTGCATAACATTTCCCTCTGGTACAAGTTGCAACTCTGTGCCCTCAACACGGACAACTTGTTCCTCAGCAACAGATGCTTGTGGCTGCTCTACCGCTGTCAGCCCACCTCTCCCTACATCAGTGGGCCCAGGCATTACGAGGACCACCTGCGCCCCTCCCTCTGCCTTCTCCCTTTTCGGGCAAGCATGTCGCTGATGACCAACATCCCCACACTCAAAACACCGTTGACTACCCGTACCAGCATAAGCCATATACAGTCTATTGTCATACTTGACTTTAAACGCTAACTCCAAAGTCTGCTCCGGTGAGTCCAAAAACATAAACACCTGTCACCGAAACGATAAACCTGTTTCAACGCCGGGTGTTTGCAACCCAATGGGACAACCTTAATTGAACTTGCAAACTTCCCAAAGCGCAATAACTCGCGCTCCAATAGCTCATTTGGAATAAACAGCGGTACATTTGAAATCGTTA
The DNA here is from genome assembly GCF_020615455.1 of Coregonus clupeaformis. Classification (NCBI taxonomy): domain Eukaryota; kingdom Metazoa; phylum Chordata; class Actinopteri; order Salmoniformes; family Salmonidae; genus Coregonus; species Coregonus clupeaformis. The sequence goes on from NC_059196.1 coordinate 40,809,471, forward strand.
CCCTTGTTGACGGAGAAAAAAGCGGCGTAACTTGAATAAACATTCCTTTAAGAAGTACGCCATGCTCAACCATACGATAAACAAGGCGCTCTTCTTTAAGAAATACCACCACCGCTTTATTCATCCGTGACGCATAAGCAACATTCTCATATCCTACCTTCTCTCCTACCGCGACCAGAACCTCCTCCACGGTGAACGTCCCCATTCGGGCCGCCATCCCCACCAAAATCAGCGTAATTTCGACACGAAAAACAATATACTTAATTCTACCACAACAAGAAAATATAAATAATAACCTTAATCATGCATAGAAGAAAAAAAGGATATCACCAAGAAAAGGAAAACCCAGGATATCTAACTCTACACAACACTCGCACTTAGCACTCACTCAAACAATTCCCAGCATGCACCAAACACTCCCAGCATGGAGAGAGAGAGAGAGAGAGAGAGAGAGAGAGAGAGAGAGAGAGAGAGAGAGAGAGAGAGAGAGAGAGAGAGACAGTCTGGCTATCACAGGCAAACCTGGCTGCCCAGAGAGGACAGGTTGTGCTCACTCTGCCTCCGGGGAGAGGTAGAGACAGAGCTGGATTTCCTACTACACTGTGAAAAATACTTAGACCTAAGAGAATCTTTCTTTCCCAAAATTATCATTCAGTACAAAGAATTTGAAACTATAAAAGAGGAAGAAAAAATCCAATATTTATTGGGTGAAAAGCCAAAATGTGCAATTTTGGCAGCCAAATATGTGTCCTCCTGCCACAACCTGAGGGACAGCCAGTGAAAAGTGTAATGTAATGTCAATAATATTTCCTGTTTTGTTTTTCATACCATGTAATGTGTCTTCTCAGTCATGTTGAGATTGGTCGACTACTATTGCTTTAATGTATTGTTATTCTCATTAATATTGTTGTTGTAGTTGCTGTTAATGGTAATCCCATTTCCACTACTACTATTATTATTATTGCTGTTGGTCCCACCATTTTTGTTATATCTATACTTTGACAATGTAAGTAATTTTACTTGCCATGTCAATAAAGTCTATTGAATTGAATTGAATTGAGAGAGCGAGAAAAGAGATAGAGAGAGAGAGAGAGAGAGAGAGAGACAGAGAGAGAGAGAGAGAGAGAGAGAGAGAGAGAGAGAGAGAGAGAGAGAGAGAGAGAGAGAGAAAGAGATAGAGAGAGAGAGAGAGAGAGAGAGAGAGAGAGAGAGAGAGAGAGGGGGGAGAGAGAGAGAGAGAGAGAGAGAGAGAGAGAGAGAGAGAGAGAGATAGAAAAGAGAATGAAAGAGAGAGAGAGAGAGAGAGAGAGAGAGAGAGAGAGGGAGAGGAGAGATAGAAAAGAGATAGAGAGAGAGGGGGAGGGAGAGAGGGAGAGAGAGAGAGAGAGATAGAAAAGAGATAGAGAGAGAGAGAGAGGGGGGAGGGAGAGAGAGAGAGAGAGAGAGAGAGAGAGAGAGAGAGAGAGAGAGATATCTAACTCTACACAACACTCGCACTTAGCACTCACTCAAACAATTCCCAGCATGCACCAAACACTCCAGCGATGGAGAGAGAGAGAGAGAGAGAGAGAGAGAGAGAGAGAGAGAGAGAGAGAGAGAGAGAGAGAGAGAGAGAGAGAGAGAGAGAGAGAGAGAGAGAGAGAGAGAGAGAGAGAGAGAGAGAGAGAGAGAGAGAGAGAGAGAGAGAGAGAGAGAGAGAGAGAGAGAGAGAGAGCCCCCAGACATATTTTGAGTGACATTCCCATTTAAGGCAGTGTCTTCCCAGGACAGATCACTTCTAACTCACCCCTGCCAAAATAATGCTCCCTAATCACTGCCTCTCAGTCCAGACAGACAACTCCACAGAGAACTATGTGTGTCTGTAGAGACTCTCTGTCTCTCTCTGTTTCAGTTCACATAGAGAAGTGTCCCCCCAGGTAAGCAGTGTGTGTCCATTCTCTTTAAAGCTTTATTTAAAGACATCAGCACAGACGACAGCTCTGACAGACCAATCCCACACTACACATTGGGGTTAACTGGTGTAGACACATTGGGGTTAACTGGTGTAGTCACAGTTGTGTTAACTGGTGTAGTCACAGTGGGGTTAACTGGTGTAGTCACAGTGGGGTTAGCTGGTGTAGTCACAGTGGGGTTAGCTGGTGTATTCACAGTGGGGTTAACTGGTGTATTCACAGTGGGGTTAACTGGTGTATTCACAGTGGGGTTAACTGGTGTAGACACAGTGGGGTTAACTGGTGTAGACACATTGAGGTTAACTGGTGTAGTCACAGTGGGATTAACTGGTGTAGACACATTGGGGTTAACTGTTGTAGTCACAGTTGTGTTAACTGGTGTAGTCACAGTGGGGTTAACTGGTGTAGTCACAGTGGGGTTAACTGGTGTATTCACATTGGGGTTAACTGGTGTAGTCACAGGGGGGTTAGCTGGTGTAGTCACAGTGGGGTTAACTGGTGTAGACACATTGGGGTTAACTGGTGTAGACACATTGGGGTTAACTGGTGTAGTCAAAGTGGGGTTAACTGGTGTAGACACATTGGGGTTAACTGGTGTAGTCACAGTGGGGTTAACTGGTGTATTCACATTGGGGTTAACTGGTGTAGTCACAGTGGGGTTAACTGGTGTAGTCACAGTGGGGTTAGCTGGTGTATTCACAGTGGTGTTAACTGGTGTAGTCACAGTGGGGTTAACTGGTGTAGACACATTGGGGTTAACTGGTGTAGTCAAAGTGGGGTTAACTGGTGTAGACACATTGGGGTTAACTGGTGTAGTCACAGTGGGGTTAACTGGTGTATTCACATTGGGGTTAACTGGTGTAGTCACAGTGGGGTTAACTGGTGTAGTCACAGTGGGGTTAGCTGGTGTATTCACAGTGGGGTTAACTGGTGTATTCACAGTGGTGTTAACTGGTGTAGACACAGTGGGGTTAACTGGTGTAGACACATTGAGGTTAACTGGTGTAGTCACAGTGGGGTTAACTGGTGTAGACACATTGGCGTTAACTGTTGTAGTCACAGTTGTGTTAACTGGTGTAGTCACAGTGGGGTTAACTGGTGTAGTCACAGTGGGGTTAACTGGTGTATTCACATTGGGGTTAACTGGTGTAGTCACAGGGGGGTTAGCTGGTGTAGTCACAGTGGGGTTAACTGGTGTAGACACATTGGGGTTAACTGGTGTAGTCAAAGTGGGGTTAACTGGTGTAGACACATTGGGGTTAACTGGTGTAGTCACAGTGGGGTTAACTGGTGTATTCACACTGGGGTTAACTGGTGTAGTCACAGGGGGGTTAGCTGGTGTAGTCACAGTGGGGTTAACTGGTGTAGACACATTGGGGTTAACTGGTGTAGTCAAAGTGGGATTAGCTGGTGTAGTCACATCGGGGTTAACTGGTGTTGTCACAGTGGGGTTAACTGGTGTAAACACATTGAGGTTAACTGGTGTAGTCACAGTGGGGTTAACTGGTGTAGACACATTGGGGTTAACTGTTGTAGTCACAGTTGTGTTAACTGGTGTAGTCACAGTGGGGTTAACTGGTGTAGTCACAGTGGGGTTAACTGGTGTATTCACATTGGAGTTAACTGGTGTAGTCACAGGGGGGTTAGCTGGTGTAGTCACAGTGGGGTTAACTGGTGTAGTCACAGTTGTGTTAACTGGTGTAGTCACAGTGGGGTTAACTGGTGTAGTCACAGTGGGGTTAGCTGGTGTAGTCACATCGGGGTTAACTGGTGTTGTCACAGTGGGGTTAACTGGTGTAGTCTAAGTGTACTCCTGAGTGGCGCAGTGGTCTAAGGCACTGCATCGCAGTGCTAACTGTGCCACTAGAGATCCTGGTTCGAATCCAGGCTCTGTCGCAGCCAGCCGCGACCGGGAGACTCATGGGCGGCGCACAATTGGCCCAGGGTAGGGGAGGGTTTGGCCGGCAGGGATGTAGCTCAGTTGATAGAGCATGGCGTTTGCAACGCCAGGGTTGTGGGTTCGATTCCCACGGGGGGCCAGTATAAAAAATATATATATATAAAAAAAAAAAATGGTTTCACTAACTGTAAGTCGCTCTGGATAAGAGCGTCTGCTAAATGACTAAAATGTAAAAAAAAATGTAAGTGGGGTTAGCTGGGGGTTAGCTGGTGTAGTCACAGTGGGGTTAGCTGGTGTAGTCACAGTGGGGTTAACTGGTGTAGTCGCAGTGGGGTTAACTGGTGTAGACACAGTGGGGTGGGGTTGGTGTAGACACAGTGGGTTGGTGTAGTCACAGTGGGGTTGGTGTAGTCACAGTGGGGTTAACTGGTGTAGTCGCAGTGGGGTTAACTGGTGTAGACACAGTGGGGTGGGGTTGGTGTAGACACAGTGGGGTGGGGTTGGTGTAGACACAGTGGGGTGGGGTTGGTGTAGTCACAGTGGGGTGGGGTTGGTGTAGACACAGTGGGGTGGGGTTGGTGTAGTCACAGTGGGGTGGGGTTGGTGTAGACACAGTGGGGTGGGGTTGGTGTAGTCACAGTGGGGTGGGGTTGGTGTAGACACAGTGGGGTGGGGTTGGTGTAGACACAGTGGGGTGGGGTTGGTGTAGTCACAGTGGGGTGGGGTTGGTGTAGGACATTAGGTAGAACACTCAGCACTATGCCACTTAATAGGAGTGTGCATAGAGCTCTCTCTCTTAATAGGGCGGCAGGTAGCCTAGCGGTTAAGAGCGTTGGGCCAGTAACTGAACGGTCGATGGTATGTGTACCTGAGATGACTAGGTGAACAATCTGTTGATGTCCCCTTGAGTAAAGCACTTAACCCTAGTCGCTCTGGATAAGAGTAATTGGGTTCGTGTGTGACTGTGTTAACTCAGCTCTGCTGTGTAATTGGGTTCGTGTGTGACTGTGTTAACTCAGCTCTGCTGTGGTTGTGTGATCATAGAGTCTGCATTGTGACCCTTGGTGACCCTGACAGTTAAAGTGGTTGAATTAATTGGTGGTTTATTTTGTGTGTCTGAGAGATGTGCTGCAAATGTTGTATCGATGCAGTGATTGAGGCTAGATTTGAGGCAATGAAAGGTAATGTTTGTGGTACAGTTGGTAAAGCTGTGAGGGATTATAGCTAATACCTGAGGTATGATCATCATGCTAAGTGTTGTGATCCAGTTAATGCAGTGGTTAATCTGATGAGTCAGTGTTAATAATATGCAGTACTCTAATGGGTAAGGTAGGGCTGAGCCTCAGTAATGAAGCTGTTACTGAATAATTCAGCTCAGCACTGTGGGTGTGCGTGTGTATTTTGTGCGTGTGTGTTTTGTGTTGCGTGTGTGTCCTTTGTGTGCCATATGAATGTGTCTAAGCAGACTGTGAGGAATGGAATAGCGATAGAGCGTCTGCGTGTGCGAGTTGGGTAGATGGGTAGGGTAGTTTAATTAGAGATAGCAGGTGTGTGGTGTGCGTGCGTGCGTGTGTGTGTGTGGTGGCGTGTGTGTGTGTGGTGGCGTGTGTGTGTGTGGTGGCGTGTGTGTGTGTGGTGTGCGTGTGTGTGTGTGGTGGCGTGTGTGTGTGTGGTGGCGTGTGTGTGTGTGGTGGCGTGTGTGTAGCGACAGAGTGAGAGATAAATTAGACTTACACCCCCAACAGCCTTTGTGACCCAATAAGACACCCTCAGTGTCTACCTACCTCACCTGCAGCAGACAGAGCCAAGAACACCTGCTATGCAACGTTTCCACAACATATTGAGTATTGCTCTGTTCAAGTAGACTGTGATTTTGCTGTGGTCTGATAGGGGTGTCAGTGGGCTGACTGTGAACGCTCTGAGAGACTCTGGGTTGAGGTCAGTGATAAAGTAGTCTACAGTACTACTGCCAAGAGATGAGCTATAGGTGTACCTACCATAGGAGTCCCCTCGAAGCCTACCATTGACTATGTATATACCCAGCGTGCGACAGAGCTGTAGGAGTTGTGACCCCGTTTTTGTTGGTTATGTTGTCGTAGTTGTGCCTAGGGGGGCATATGGGGGAGGGAATGTTGTCACCTCCAGGTAGGTGTTTGTCCAACTGTGTGCTGAGGGTGTCAGGTTCTTGTCCAGTTCTGGCATTTAGGTCGCCACAGACTAGTACATGTCCCTGGGTCTGGAAATTATTGATTTCCCCCTCCAGGATGGAGAAGCTATCTTCATTAAAGTATGGGGATTCTAGTGGGGGGATATAGGTAGCACACAGGAGGACATTTTTCTATGTTGAGATAATGTCCTTTTGAATTTCTAGCCAAATGCAAAATTTTCCTGTTTTGATTAATTTAATAAAGTGAGTTAGGTCTGCTCTATACCAAATTAGCATACCCCCTGAGTCCCTTCCCTGTTTCACACCTGGTAGTTTGGTGGATGGGACTACCAGCTCTCTGTAACCTAGAGGACAACCAGTGGGTCCGTCTCCTCTATACCATGTTTCTTGTAGGATGACGATGTCTGTATTTCCGATTTCTTTGGTGAAGTCCAGGTTCCTGCTCTTTAGGCCAAAGGCAGATGACCTCAGGCCTTGGATATTCCAGGATGAAATAGTGAAGGCTTTGTGTTCCATAAAGTGTCTACTATTGTTTGTCGTGTGGTTTGGCCTCAGGCCAGTAATTGTGAGCAGAGCCTGCTGAGCATCTGGGGGGGGGGGAGGGGTCCCGCAGGTCTGGGAGAGTGTCTCGCTGGTCTGGGAGAGTGTCTCGCTAGTCTGGGCAGGGTGTCTGTTGATATGTTGCTCCTGTGTGAGGTGTTGTGTCTGCGGTTGAGGGCGATATCCTTTAGGGTCTGGGCGAAGGTGGGCACTGCTGCCTTGTATAGGTGGACCTCTCTCTCTCTCTCTCTCACTCTCTCTCTCTCTCAATTAAATTCAAAAGGCTTCATGTTTACATTGCCAAAGCAAGTGAAATAGACAAGAAACAAAAGGGAAATAAACAAGGGAAATCAACAATCAGAAATGTAGAGTAAACATTACACTCACAAAAGTTTTTATATGTTGTATTCAGGGAATTAACTGTTTTGTCCACCAGCCATTGTGACAGGTAGATTTTAAAATCTACCAGCCACTCAGATTTTTTACCAACCAAAATATTTTTTTACAGCTAAAATTTCACCAACAAAACATGAAAAATGGAGCAAGCTTTGTAATGTTTATAAAACAATAAATGTATTTCTAGTAAGAAGTAATGTGGTACATGGTTTAATAACATTGTTTGTGACCTGAGTCTTTTAACCAAAATATCACAGATGAGACAAAAATGTTCACCTGCCCCTTTGGGCTCCCGAGTGGCGCAGTGGTCTAAGGCACTGCACCTCAGTGCTTGAGGCGTCACTACAGACCCCAGGCAGTATCACAACCGGCCGTGATTGGGAGTCCAATAGGGCGGCGCACAATTGGCCCAGCGTCGTCCGAGTTTGGCCGGTGTAGGCCGTCATTGTAAATAAGAATTTGTTCTTAACTGACTTGCCTAGTTAAACAAAGGTAAAATAAAATAAATAAATAAAAAGGGCGGGAGGTTACTATGGTAACGCGACTCAGAGTTTGTGCCTGTGAGAGTTGAGTTGGAAGCATTGTCTTCTGTTCCCAAGCAGTTGAAACTCAAATATAAAAAATATAAAACTATGTAGCTTGTGAACAAAACTATGTAAATAGCGAAGAAACTCACTTTATTAAATTAATCAAAACAGGAACATTTTGCATTTCAGTAGACTTTCGTTTCAAGGAAATTAGATCACGTTTTATGCCTGTCCCCAGCGCTTCTAAAAATGAATATTTCACTTAATTTACCAGCTATGAAACAAAACGGCAGAAATACTTTGAAAATACTACTGCATCATTTATTTGACTATATATGTGATCGTACTTTACTATTTTTTATTGACAAATGCGAGTGAAATGCTCGCACTGTGGAGCCCTGACCACCCGCCAACGTGGCTGGTGAAATTGATATTTTACCCGCCAATGTAAAAATCTACCCACATTTGCCTGGTGGCAGGTGTTAATTTTAGGCCCTGGTTGTATTTACAATGGTGTTTGTTGCCCTTTTCGTCACAAATCTTGCTGCTGTGGTGGTACACTTTGGTATTTCAACTAATTGATATTGGAGTTTATCAAGATTGGATTTGTTTCAAAATTCATTGTGGGTCTGTGTAATCTGAGGGAAATATTTGTTAGGAAGTGCATCTCGGTTTCCACCTCATTTTGTAGACAGTGGGCACATTACCTGCCTACTCTTGAGAGCAGTGGCGACCATTCATTCAGGGCTTTCGGTGGTGGTGGGGCAGCCAGTGGAAAATACGTAGTGCATGGGTTGGCAATGTTCTCTAGTTGCGTCGTGATTGGCTCATTGTTCTGTCACTCATGTGGACACTAAGTCACCGCAAAATCTACGGGGAGAGCTAGAAAATTCAAGACCATTGGGTGCTGCCATAGAGTTACATTAGAAGTGCCCATACAAGAAGGCTCAAGGTCATTGGCCACAGATAAAATGACGTCAAATCACGTTATATCTACCGTAGCTTTGATTGGACTGATCATGTCAACATCACATTTTCAAAATCTTAGCTAGCAAGCTAGCAGTCATCATCATGAATCAAGTCGACAATCTACTGGCAAATCCTTTTCAACCCTTGTCATATGAAGAGAAATTATAGAAAAAAACATATCGGTGCTCATTGGCCATTGGACATAAACATTACACAACAAGTTGGAAATTGCAAATTCAACAATGAGTGGTTTGGAAGGAATCAGTGGCTAACTGCAAGCATTGCGAAGCAATCACTAGCCTGCTATTCAGTGGAGTGGGTGTGTGTTCCAAGTCTGGGTTTAAGGGTCTCTTTTCCAGGCTTAAAATGATAAACAATCAACATTGGCCATGGTGTCAATCCAGCACGACTTCTGCCGCGTTCAAAACAACTTGGAACTCGAAGAAAAAAAACTAGCTCTGACTGGGAAAATACATTTTGAACGGTCATCCAACTCGGTCGGGAACTCGGGCCATTTTCTGGAGCTCCGACCTAAAGATCACTGAGTTCCCAGTTGTCTTGAAAGCAGCATAAATCCAGAGAATGACAGACTTTGATGACAAAGTTTGATGACAAAATCTGTCCACATAGGACCGTGGCGCCACCTTCCTGTTCAAGTGAGCAACAACAAGGTGAGTCCAAAAATGTCTTGTGTGCTGCTGCATAAATGATGTAATATGCCAGGGAAATATGTATACTGTAGCTAAGAAAGTAATACTAAGTGTATGTTGTGTAGTAAGCTTACAGTGGCTTGCGAAAGTATTCACCCCCCTTTGCGTTTTTTCTATTTTGTTGCCTTACAACCTGGAATTAAAATTGATTTTTTTGGGGGGGGTTGTATCATTTGATTTACACAACATACCTACCACTTTGAAGATGCAAAATATTTTATATTGTGAAACAAACAAAAAACGTGCATAACTATTCACCCCCCAAAGTCAATACTTTGTAGAGCCACCTTTTGCAGCAATTACAGCTGCAAGTTTCTTGGAGTATGTCTCTATAAGTAAGTCGCTCTGGATAAGAGCGTCTGCTAAATGACGTAAATGTAAATGTAATGTAAATGTATAAGCTTGGCACATCTAGCCACTGGGATTTTTGCCCATTCTTCAAGGCAAAACTGCTCCAGCTCCTTCAAGTTGGATGGGTTCCGCTGGTGTACAGCAATCTTTAAGTCATACCACAGATTCTCAATTGGATTGAGGCCTGGGCTTTGACTAGGCCATTCCAAGACATTTAAATATTCCCCCTTAAACCACTCAAGTGTTGATTTAGCAGTATGCTTAGGGTCATTGTCCTGCTGGAAGGTGAACCTCCGTCCCAGTCTCAAATCTCTGGAAGACTGAAACAGGTTTCCCTCAAGAATTTCCCTGTATTTAGCGCCATCCATCATTCTTCATTTCTGACCAGTTTCCCAGTCCCGGCCAATGAAAAACATCCCCACAGCATGATGCTTCCACCACCATGCTTCACTGTGGGGATGGTTCTCGGGGTGATGAGAGGTGTTGGGTTTGTGCCAGACATAGTGTTTTTCTTGATGGCCAAAAAGCTACATTTTAGTCTCATCTGACCAGAGTACCTTCTTCCATATGTTTGGGGACTCTCCCACATGGCTTTTGGCGAACACCAAACGTGTTTGCTTATTATTTTTTTTAAGCAATGGCTTTTTTCTGGCCACTCTTCCGTAAAGCCCAGCTCTGTGGAGTGTACGGCTTAAAGTGGTCCTATGGACAGATACTCCAATCTCCGCTCTTGAGCTTTGCAGCTCCTTCAGGGTTGTCTTTGGTCTCTTTGTTGCCTCTCTGATTAATGCCATCCTTGCCTGGTCCGTGAGTTTTGGTGGGCGGCCCTCTCTTGGCAGATTTGTTGTGGTGCCATATTCTTTCCATTTTTTAATAATGGATTTAATGGTGCTCCGTGGGATGTTCAAAGTTTCTGATCTTTTTTTATAACCCAACCCTGATCTGTACTTCTCCACAACTTTGTCCTTGACCTGTTTGGAGAGCTCCTTGGTCTTCATGGTGCCGCTTGCTTGGTGGTGCCCCTTGCTTAGTGGTGTTGCAGACTCTGGGGCCTTTCAGAACAGTATATATATACTGATATCATTTAAATTTTTACATTTTAGTCATTTAGCAGACACTCTTATCCAGTGCATACATTATTATTTTTATTTTTTTCATACTGGTCCCCCGTGGGAAACGAACCCACAACCCTGGCGTTGCAAACGCAATGCTCTACCAACTGAGCTACACGGGACTACATGTGACACTACAGAGGGTAGTGTGTACGGCCCAGTACATCACTGGGGCCAAGCTTCCTGCCATCCAGGACCTCTATACCAGGCGGTGTCAGAGGAAGGCCCTCAAAAAAAAGACTCCAGCCACCCTAGTCATAGACTGTTCTTTCTGCTACCGCACGGCAAGTGGTACCGGAGCGCCAAGTCTAGGTCCAAAAGGCTTCTAAACAGCTTCTACCACCAAGCCATAAGACTCCTGAACAGCTAATCATGGCTACCCAGACTGTTTTCACCGCCCCCCCACCCCCACCCCATCCCCCTTTTTTACTCTGCTGCTACTCTGTTTATTATTGATGCATAGTCACTTTAACTCTACCCACATGTACATATTACCTCAATTACCTCGACTAGCCGGTGCCCCCGCACATTGACTCTGCACCGGTAGCCCCCTGTATATAGCCTCCCTACTGTTATTTTATTTTACTGCTGATCTTTAGTTATTTGCTTTTATTTTTTGTTGCTTAACACTTTTGTTATTTGTTTTACTTTGCATTGTTGGTTAAGGGCTTGTAAGTAAGCATTTCACTGTAATGTCTACACCTGTTATATTCGGCAAATAAAATTTTATTTTATTTTATTTAACTAATTATGTGACTTCTGAAGGTAATTGTTTGCACCAGATCTTATTTAGGGGCTTCATAGCAAAGGGGGTGAATAAATATGCACACACCACTTTTCCGTTATTTCTTTTTTATAGCATTTTTTGAAACAAGTAATTTTTTTCATTTCACTTCACCAATTTGGACTATTTTGTGTATTTCCATTACATGAAATCCAAATAAAAATCCATTTAAATTACAGGTTGTAATGCAACAAAATAGGAAAAATGCCAACGGGGATGAATACTTTTGCAAGGCATTGTGTAGTAGCCCATGTGCCTCACCCTAATAATTTGGTCCCTTTTTCCCTCATAACTTACTGTTCTGAGTTGATGGTGCACATGTAGCCTATAGCCTGTTTTAGAGAAATGTCCTCATCGAATATTGTAAGAGATTTCATTGTCTGCTTATATGCCCCCCTTATTTATCCTACGGTTCTGATTTGGTGTACACAGAGAATACTGTAAGAACGGCCAACATTTCAAAAGTGCTGAACAAATAGTTATATTGACTTCGTCAGTCCTAGCTCGCTCATTAATGTCTTAATCGAAATTACGGATTGCCTCTTATCCGCTCTTCGTTCCCTTATGCCATAGTTTGCACATCTCAATTGTCAGTATCAACCACATTTGTTTAAGCAAGTCAGCCATATCAGCTATGTTTTTTTAAAAGGCATTAAATGAGGCTGAATTAACAGTTTCGCTGCCAGACAAGGCTCCGCTGATAGCCAGGTGTAGCAGTGGTAAGGTGTTGGGACTGCTGTTGGGACTCTGCTGTAGAGACAGCTTTATGTAGGCCCTAACAGTTTGTTGTTACCGTTTGTCACCGTTATTGTGCAATTAATGTATTGTTTAGTGTTGTATAGTGGCTTTGCTGGCATGCATATAGGGTCAGGTATTCTGCCACTGTGTACTCTCTATTAAGGGCCAAATAACATTCAAAATAGCTCTGTTGTTTTGTTGATTCTTTCCAATGTGTCAAATAATTATATTTGTGTTTTCTCATGATTTGGTTGGGTCTAGTTGTGTTGCTGTCGTGGGGCTTTGTGGGGTCTGTTTGTGTTTGTGAAGAGTCCAAGTACCAGCTGGCTGAGGGGACTCTTCTCCAGGTTTATCTCTCTGTAGGTGAGGGCTTTTTTATGGAATGTTTGAGAATCGCTTCCTTTTAGGTGGTTTGCAGAATTCTGTATGCAGACCCTCTCATCTCTCATCTCTCACTCTCTCTCTCTCTCTCTCTCTCTCTCTCTCTCTCTCTCTCTCTCTCTCTCTCTCTCTCTCTCTCTCTCTCTCTCTCTCTCTCTCTCTCTCTCTCTCTCTCTCTCTCTCTGGCTCTTCTCTCTGTTCTTCCTCTGCAGGATGACTAGCTGATGTTTGCCATGCACTTTGCCAGAGGGATGCACCCAGAGCTCTTCCAAGATAATCTAAATTGTTATAACCATTCATAACAAAATCATTATCAGGCATAGGCTTGATAGACATAATCTCCTTTTCATCTTAACGCTGTTGTCTCTCTGCTTCCGCTACAGGAGTTGGACGCCTTCACGGGCCTCACGGTAGGGGATATGGTGAGAAAGGTGGTACGTACAACAGCAGTGTGTGTGTGTGGTGTGGTGTGTGTGTGATAGTGTGTGTTTGGGACAGTCTCATTCACCTCATCTCTCTATCACGGTTGAACTGACCTTCTTTTCCTTTCCGCCTACAGGATACCCAGAAATCTTTGCGGGAGCAGATTCCTTCCTGGATCAATCAAGTGAGACTTGGATCTGTAGCCATGTTCAAGGTTCGTATATACCATGTTGAAGGTTCATACAGTATATACCATGTTCAAGGTTAATACAGTATATACCATGTTCAAGGTCCGTATATATACCATGTTCAAGGTTCATACAGTATATACCATGTTCAAGGTTCGTATATATACCATGTTCAAGGTGCATACAGTACATACCATGTTCAAGGTTCGTATATACCATGTTCAAGGTTCATACAGTATTTACCATGTTCAAGGTTCATACAGTATATACCATGTTCAAGGTTCATATACATGTTCAAGGTTCATACAGTATATACCATGTTCAAGGTTCATACAGTATATACCATGTTCAAGGTTCATACAGTATATGCCATGCTCAAGGTTCATACAGTATATACCATGTTCAAGGTTCATACAGTATATACCATGTTCAAGGTTCATACAGTATATACCATGTTCAAGGTTCATACAGTATATACCATGTTCAAGGTTCATACAGTATATGCCATGCTCAAGGTTCATACAGTATATACCATGTTCAAGGTTCATACAGTATATACCATGTTCAAGGTTCATACAGTATATACCATGTTCAAGGTTTGTTTATAAACTCAGTGGTTCGAGTCCTGAATACTGATTGGCTGACAGCTGTGGTATATCAGACCGTATACCATGGGTATGACAAAACATTTATTTTTACTGCTCTAATTACGTTGGTAACCAGTTTCTAATAGCAATAAGGCACCTCAGGGGTTTGTGGTATATGGCCAATATACCACGGCTAAGGGCTGTGTCCGGGCACTCCGCGTTGCGTCGTGCATAAGAACAGCCCTTAGCCGTGTTAAATTGGCCATATACCTCACCTCCACAGGCCATGTTCAAGGTTTGTTTACATACACACTGTGAAAGGAGGAGGGACTTCGTTACTGTTGCATTTCTCTGATCTTTAGCTTTTTAGCTTCATCCTTTCACTCGATCCCTCTTTTTCCCACTCTTCTGATGTAGACTACATTCCCAGGCCTGTACCAGTCTCTGTCTCTGAGTGACTCAGACCTCTGGCTTTCCTTCTCACGGAGCTCCAACTGTGAACAGGAAGTCTCGCCCTCCATCGCCAAGAAGATCACACCCTTCCAGCAGGTAAGCGGTCAATCACTGATCATCATGAGCCAATCCTTATGTCTCACTGATACATAATCAATTGTCCATTATGATTTGTCATTTACAGGATAGGCTCTGTGCTCCCAGATTGAGCAATTTCTTACTCCCTCTTTCTTTTTTCCTCTCCTCCTCCTCTTCTGTCTCCCCTTTCCTCTTCTCCTTTCCTCTTCTGTCTCCCCTCTCCTCTTCTGTCTCCCCTCTCCTCTTCTCCTCCTCTTCTGTCTCCCCTCTCCTCTTCTCCTTTCCTCTTCTGTCTCCCCTCTCCTCTTCTGTCTCCCCTCTCCTCCTCCTCTTCTGTCTCCCCTCTCCTCTTATCCTTTCCTCCTCTTCTGTCTCCCCTCTCCTCTTCTGTCGCCCCTCTCCTCTTCTCTCCTCCTCCTCTTCTGTCTCCCCTCTCCTCTTATCCTTTCCTCCTCTTCTGTCCCCTCTCCTCTTCTGTCTCCCCTCTCCTCTTCTCTCCTCCTCCTCTTCTGTCTCCCCTCTCCTCTTATCCTTTCCTCCTCTTCTGTCTCCCCTCTCCTCTTCTCCCCACCTCCTCTTACTCTTTCTATCTGCAGGTACTGCTGGTTCAGGCCAGTCAGACTACAGAGTGCCATGGCTGCCTTCACCATGCAGGCCCTTGGTGAGTTTGAGTGTGTGTGTGTGTGTGAGAGATCCCTTCTGTCCACCATAATTCTGCATGTCTAGTAAAAATGTCATCATTAGTGCTGATCAATCCATCCTAACGACACACGCAGTAAACACAACAGTGGACAACAGCATCGGATGCATCTCTTCTCAGCAGCATTGATCTGCAGACATGATGCAGTGAGTCAGCGCTTTATACAACTGATGGACTTGATGAGTCCAGCAGTCCATATAACAAACACACACACACACACACACACACACACATGCACGCATACACATGCAAAAGAGACACAGCTATACTCACATAAGGCTCCTGTCCTCCATGAATGGAGCTGCCTGACAGAAACGATAGGGAAAGTGTACAGTGATTCATAGACAGGCATTACTCCTCATTTGTCACTACCACACACACAGACATGTGAGCCCCAACTTTAGGAGGAAGCGCATAAAATTAATCTCTAGCCATTTCTCTTCATTTGACACACACACACACACACGGCTATACGCACAGATGTGTGTGTGTGTGTGTGTGTGTGTGTGTGTGTGTGTAGACCTGCTGAATGTGTGGTGATTTCTCTTCATTATGCCAGCGGGCTCAGAGGGGAGAACAGAGCGATATGATTGGACGATTAGCCCCATGGAGGGAGAGCAGATTGGCTGTAATTCACTGGTGCCACGGAGGTCTGACGAGGTTTCTCTTGCGTTCTCTGCGTGCCTACCTCCCTCTGCCCTCTACCTCCCTCCTCCCTCAACCTCCCTCCTCCCTTTACCTACCTCTACTCTCCATCTCCTACCTCCCTCCTCCCTCGCCAGGTAACATCTGAGAGCCTATTTGCTGACACTATTGCTGTGAAAGTTAACCAAAATTAATCTAACTGTGGAGCAGTCCTATTCTCAGTCTTTTTCAGCAGTTGTGAAGCTTTCATATGCATGGTTCCACACTAAAATACACAAACACATTACAAGACCCCAATTTGCAGAGTCATTGATAGCGCTGGCATAAACCTACATGCAATTAGCAGGATTATCATAATGAATAGGCGGCTCATTAGGCGGGGGAACGTGTCTCAATGTTATCAAGGTATGAAATTATTGTTATTTTCAAAAACAATCTCCTTTTGGGCTTAGTTGTGGTCCATTTGCAGTGTACAAATTATTACAATTATGTTTCGGCCCCCCAACCATCCGCTCCGACAAAAATCGTCCCGCAGCTGAATCTCTCTCTCTCCCTCTCTCTGTCTCTCTCCCTCTCTCTGTCTCTCTCTCTCTCTCTCCCTCTCTCTCTCTGTCTCTCTCTCTCTCTCTCTCTGTCTCTCTCTCTGTCTCTCTCTCTCTCTCTCTCTCTCTCTCTCTCTCTCTCTCTCTCTCTCTCTCTCTCTCTCTCTCTCTCTCTCTCTCTCTCTCTCTCTCTCTCTCTCTCTCTCTCTCTCTCTGTCTCTGTCTCTCTCTCTCTCTCTCTCTCTCTCTTCTCTCTCTCTCTCTCTCTCTCTCTCTCTCTCTCTCTCTCTCTCTCTCTCTCTCTGTCTCTCTCTCTCTCTCTCTCTCTGTCTCTCTCTCTCTCTCTCTCTCTCTCTCTCTCCTCTCTCTCTCTCTCTCTCTCTCTCTCTCTCTCTCTCTCTCTCTCTCTCTCTCTCTCTCTCTGCTCTCTCTCTCTCTCTCTCTCTCTCTCTCTCTCTCTCTCTCTCTTCTCTCTCTCTCTCTCTCTCTCTCTCTCTCTCTCTCTCTCTCTCTCTCTCTCTCTCTCTCTCTCTCTCTCTCTCTCTCTCTCTCTCTCTGTCTCTCTCTCTCTCTGTCTCTCTCTCTCTCTGTCTCTCTCTCTCTCTCTCTCTCTGTCTCTCTCTCTCTCTCTCTCTCTCTCTCTGTCTCTCTCTCTCTCTCTCTCTCTCTCTCTCTCTCTCTGTCTCTCTCTCTCTCTCTCTCTCTCTCTGTCTCTCTCTCTCTCTCTCTCTCTCTCTCTCTCTCTCTCTCTCTCTCTCTCTCTCTTTCTGTAATATCTCTATCTCTCTGTAATTATCTATTGATTTACAGTATCCACTCCTCTATCTCCAGCTACATCTCTCTATTCTTCAGATATCACTCCCTCTCTGCCTGGACTGCAGCTCCCCATTCTTCAGATATCACTCCCTCTCTGCCTGGACTGCAGCTCCCCATCTCATCTCAGCTGGTGGTGATGCGGCAGTCTTCTCATACTTTAGAGCAGGGATAGGTAACTAGATTCAGCCGCGGGACGATTTTTGTCAAAACGGATGGTCGGGGGCCGAAATATATTTGTAATAATTTGTGCACTGCAAATGGACCACAACTAAACCCAAAAAGAGATTGTATTGGAAAAGAACAATAATTTCATACCTTGATAACACTATCGGGCCGGTTTTGGCCTGTGGGCCGTCTGTTGCCGACTCCTACTATAGAGTTTAGGCTTCCTCTATTCTAATCTGAAGTTTCCCTCAGTCTCACCTGCTCATCTGCACTGTTAATGTTTGATACTGTGGTGAGATGCTCCTACATTCCCTGTGAGAGTGTGTGGTCTGGCCCAAGGTTGTGTTCAGTATTGGTAGTAGCCCACTGACTCTGACAAGCCCCTGGGTTGGAGACGGGGGGAGAGGGTGGAGTGGTGTGTGCAGCGGGTGGTGGTGACCAGGGGTTGAGGGGATAGAGAGCTGGAGATGGGATGAGAGGGCTCTGATAGATTTCTGGAGCGGCTGTCTTCTCACTTCTGTAAAGATAATGAGGAATCTGCTTCTCTGTGAGGTGACGTCCTACACAACACAGAACATGATTAGTCAGGTTCACACACACCTACACACACACACACATACACACACACACATACACACACACACACCCACACACACACAGACAGACAGACACACACAGACAGACACACACATGCACTCTCTCTCTCTCTCCACAATCTACTTCCAGAGAGCTGCTGCAGTATTGAGGGACTGCAGAGATGGACCCCTCTCTCTCACACACGCTCGTACGCACACACACTCACACATACATAGTCCAGCATACCTTCCAGTGTCAATTAACCTTGGTATAGGCTGCTGAGGTCTCTCTGTCTCTCTTGGCCTCTCCTCCTGTCTCTCTCCTGCATATTCACACTGAGACATTGGCCTGAGGACCTGACTTACTGGTGTGGCACACAGTATTCATCCAGGGTTTACTATTAGCCCAGGCTAGAGAAAACACAGTGTCAAATGCAGGGCAAGGTAGCCCTGAGCTAAAACCATCACTAGGAGATGAGAACTACTTAACCACTAAGCAGGTAGCTTAGTGGTTAAGAGCGTTGTGCCAGTAACCGGAAGGTCCCTGGTTCTAATCCCTGAACCGACTAGGTGAAAAATTTGTCAATGTTCCCTTGAGCTAGGCACTTAACTCTAATTGCTCTGGATAAGAGTGTCTGCTAAAATGACTAAAGTAAATGTATTGTGGAGCAGAGTTGTGCTAACATCTACACTACTATGCTTTTGGGATGTTCTGACATGTAGTAGTCATTGCTAAGCGCTACGACCTATCCAGGTAACGGCTCAGTTTTCTTTTTATTGGAATGGAACATACCCTACGGCTAACCCTGTTGACTGGTAAAGTGTGTGTATATATGAGTGTGTTTGTGTGTGTATGTGTGTGCGTGCTATTGTGTGTGTGTGTGTGTGTGTGTGTACGTGGTGCTACAGTGTGTGTGTGTGTGTGTGTGTGTGTGTGTGTGTGTACGTGTGTGCGTGCTACAGTGTGTGTGTGTGTGGGTGTGTGTACGTGTGTGTGTGTGTGTTACAGTACAGTCTGTCTCCCTGGTGGTGAGTCACTATGCTAATGAAGCGTGGGCTTTAATCCTCTTAGAGGTAATCTCCCACAATCCCCCGGTCCAGCCTGGCCAAGAGAACCTGGCCACTGCCACAACACAGTGGAGCGCTATCAGCACAGTGTAAAACAGCAACACACACACACATACACAGACACACACCACTACACACTAGAGGTCTTCACGAGTCCACCCGAACCCGATTACCCAGGGCCGACTCGGGTCTGAAATTCTGTAGTTGACTCTTGGATCCGGGTCGAATCTGTTTTGAATGTCACGGGTCTCGGGTATATGTAATTAGAATTGATTTGCCGGTAAGGACCCGTACAGACCCGAACGCGACTGCTGCAGGAGAGAGAGAGCGAGAGAGAGAGAGAGTTTTCTTCTCACTTTTGTTTATCCATTTCACTTGCTTTGGCAATGTAAACATATGTTTCCCATGCCAATAAAGCCCCTTGAATTGAATTGAATTGAGAGAGAAATGTTGTCTCATTTATGCTGCTGCGGCCTTTCACGAGAGGCGCATGTTTTTCAAGATGCTTGTGTATCTTGTTGTTTTTGTTGGCCAATCATGTCATCAAAGCGGCACTAGCCTCTGGCTCTGTTAGGAGATCAATGGAAGATGGAATTAGTTAGGAGATCAGTGGAAGACGGAAGTAGTTAAGAGATCAGTGGAAGATGGAATTAGTTAGGAGATCAATGGAAGATGGAATTAGTTAAGAGATCAATGGAAGATGGAATTAGTTAGGAGATCAATGGAAGATGGAATTAGTTTGGAGATCAATGGAAGATGGTATTAAAATGACGGAATTAAAAGTTTATATGAAAAGGATATGTTTCAACAACTCAATACTTTGAATGGAGTGTTTTTTGTTATTGTGTAGGACGGGGGAAAGCTCAGCCTATGTAGCTTTGATTAGCCAACCCAGCTAGCTATAGCTTAACTAGCTTCTCTTCTCGGTTTGATACAGTCAAAACAGGTACTATGTAATCAGATTGGATGATACAGTAAATAGCCTAGCTTTGGCAGCCCAGAGTTTGTAACTAGTGCGAGTCGGCTTGATAGCTGCTGGCTCTCTCTTCCTCCTCCTTCTTGCCCCACTCACACAGCAGGCCCCTCCTCCCGTTATAACAGCTTCAGTTAATAATTTTACAGTTAAACATTTTACATTTACATTTTCGTCATTTAGCAGATGCTCTTATCCAGAGCGACTTGCAGTTAGTGAATGCATACATGTTTTTTTTTTCATACTGGCCCCCCGTGGGAAACGAACCCACATCCCTGCCGGCCAATCCCTCCCCTACCTTGGACGACGCTGGACCAATTGTGCGCTGCCCATGGGTCTCCCGGTCGCGGCCGGCTGCGACAGAGCCTGGACTCGAACCAGGATCTCTAGTGGCACAGCTAGCATTGCGATGCAGTGCCTTAGACCACTGCGCCACTCGGGAGTCAAAAGGTTTCGTAGCTACAAAATTGTATTTTCTGTTGTTTCCCTCACTCAGATCGGATCAGATCGGGCCTGGACCCAACCGGGTCTACAGTGGGGAGAACAAGTATTTGATACACTGCCGATTTTGCAGGTTTTCCTACTTACAAAGCATGTAAAGGTCTGTAATTTTTATCATAGGTACACTTCAACTGTGAGAGACGGAATCTAAAACAAAAATCCAGAAAATCACATTGTATAATTTTTAAGTAATCAATTTGCATTTTATTGCATGACATAAGTATTTGATCACCTACCAACCAATAAGAATTCCGTTTCTCACAGACCTGTTAGTTTTTCTTTAAGAAGCCCTCCTGTTCTCCACTCATTACCTGTATTAACTGCACCTGTTTGAACTCGTTACCTGTATAAAAGACACCTGTCCACACACTCAATCAAACAGACTCCAACCTCTCCACAATGGCCAAGACCAGAGAGCTGTGTAAGGACATCAGGGATAAAACTGTAGACCTGCACAAGGCTGGGATGGGCTACAGGACAATAGGCAAACAGCTTGGTGAGAAGGCAACAACTGTTGGTGCAATTATTAGAAAATGGAAGAAGTTCAAGATGACGGTCAATCACCCTCGGTCTGGGGCTCCATGCAAGATCTCACCTCGTGGGGCATCAATGATCATGAGGAAGGTGAGGGATCAGCCCAGAACTACACGGCAGGACCTGGTCAATGACCTGAAGAGAGCTGGGACCACAGTCTCAAAGAAAACCATTAGTAACACACTACGCCGTCATGGATTAAAATCCTGCAGCACACGCAAGGTCCCCCTGCTCAAGCCAGCGCATGTCCAGGCCCGTCTGAAGTTTGCCAATGACCATCTGGATGATCCAGAGGAGTAATGGGAGAAGGTCAGGTGGTCTGATGAGACAAAAATCGAGCTTTTTGGTCTAAAGTCCACTCGCCATGTTTGGAGGAAGAAGAAGGATGAGTACAACCCCAAGAACACCATCCCAACCGTGAAGCATGGAGGTGGAAACATCGTTCTTTGGGAATGCTTTTCTGCAAAGGGGACAGGACGACTGCACCGTATTGAGGGGAGGATGGATGGGGCCATGTATCGCGAGATCTTAGCCAACAACCTCCTTCCCTCAGTAAGAGAATTGAAGATGGGTCGTGGCTGGGTCTTCCAGCATGACAATGACCCGAAACCCACAGCCAGGGCAACTAAGGAGTGGCTCCGTAAGAAGCATCTCAAGGTCCTGGAGTGGCCTAGCCAGTCTCCAGACCTGAACCCAATAGAACATCTTTGGAGGGAGCTGAAAGTCCTTATTGCCCAGCGACAGCCCCGAAACCTGAAGGATCTGGAGAAGGTCTGTATGGAGGAGTGGGCCAAAATCCCTGTTGCAGTGTGTGCAAACCTGGTCAAGACCTACAGGAAACGTATGATCTCTGTAATTGTAAACAAAGGTTTCTTTACCAAATATTAAGTTCTGCTTTTCTGATGTATCAAATACTTATGTCATGCAATAAAATGCAAATGAATTACTTAAAAATCATACAATGTGATTTTCTGGATTTTTGTTTTAGATTCCGTCTCTCACAGTTGAAGTGTACCTATGATAAAAATTACAGACCTCTACATGCTTTGTAAGTAGGAAAACCTGCAAAATCGGCAGTGTATCAAATACTTGTTCTCCCCACTGTATATGGGGCGGAGTGTGGTTGTCCTCGGGTCCGTTCGGACCGGGTCTCCATATTTAAAAAATGTATTTATTCGTGTCCATTTCGGAATGGGTCCAACCTTTTGAACCAGAGAAGACATCTACTACACACATGCTGTATGCACACTCTTACTCACACACACACACACACACACACACACACACACACACACACACACACACACACACACACACACACACACTCACACACACACACACACACACACTCAGGTGAAGACACATTGTACTAGAGTTACACAACCAGTCCTTTAGGGCCACTGTGTTAGATGTTTTGCTTCGAAACCTTCCCCCCTTTTTACTTAATTGATCAGTCAGTCAGTGAATGGCCAGGGAGTCCACTGAGTAAAGACAGAAAACCCTGCAGCCCTAGAGGACACACACACGTACACACACAGAGAGAACGTAGCACCTGTGCACAGCATACTCACACACACAGAGAGAGAGAGAGAGAGAGAGAGAGAGAGAGAGAGAGAGAGAGAGAGAGAGAGAATGAATATTGATCAGATACCCTTTCATTGAGGATTGATGTGGTGTAGGTGCTGCCTGCTGTGTGCGTGTTAGGGTGTGCTCGTTTGCGTGTGTATGGCATATCAATGTGTCAAAAGGTGCTTAGCAGCCAGACATGACAAGTCATGCAGTCAAGTCAGAGGGATGATTCTCTTAGTGTTGCCATGGCAATGCAGGAAAAGTTCGCTGGACGGCGTTCCAGCCATGGCCGAGAGCTGGGGTGTGTGTGTGTACGATCAGAATATGAATTGAAGGGTTTTGTTCTGCTCTGTATGTGCGTGTGTGTGTGTGTGTGTCAGTGTGTTTATTTGTCTACATGTACACTAGGCGTACAAAACATTAGGAAGATAACATCTTTCCATAACATAGACTGACCAGGTGAATCAAGGTCAACGCTATGATCCCTGATTGATGTAATTTATTAAATCCACTTCAATCAGTCTAGATGAATGGGAGGAGACACATTAAAGACTGATCTTTAAGCCTTGAGACAATTGAGACATATATTGTGTATGTGTGCCATTCAGAGGGTGAATGGGCAAGACAAAATATTGAAGTGTCTTTGAACGGTGTATGGTAGTAGGTGCCAGGCACACCGGTTTGAGTGTGTCAAGAACTGCAACACTGCTGGGTTTTTTACACTTAACAGTTTCCCGTGTGTATCAAGCATGGTTCACCAGCCAAATGACATCCAGCCAACTTGACAAAACTGTGGGAAGCATTGGAGTCAACATGGGCCAGCATCCCTGTGGCATGCTTTCAACACCTTGTAGAGTCCATTCCCTAATGAATTGAGGCTGTTCTGTGAGCTCTCGTTCTCTATGGCCGACGTGAGTAAGTCATTTAAGCGTGTTAACCCTCGCAAGGCTACCGGCCCAGACGGCATGCGCAGACCAGCTGGCTGGAATGTCTACGGACATATTACATCTCTCCCTATCCCAGTCTGCTGTCCCCAATTGCTTCAAGATGTCCACCATTTTTCCTGTACCCAAGAAAGCCAGGGCCAGGCTGATGTGGCCTTAGCCACTGACAGGCACTGCCTCAAAAACCTGCACCTGGGGACTGCATGGCTGCCCATGCTAGATGTGTGTGTCTTTATGTTGAATTTTGGGCACAACGTGACACTAGATGTGTCATTAGAGCCACAGTGCTGTGGTCGCAGGCAGGCAGGCATGAAGAGTTGAACCCTGATTAGGATTAATGTGAATCATACATCAACCACATACCTGGGGATGTGGTTGCGCTGTCACTGTAGTAGGTTAGATCTCTCTGGGGGGGATCATGTGTGTCTGTCCCAATATTATTCTCCCAGGGTTCAGCCACAGATCTCCCCTGTCCTAGCCTGTACAGCAGCATCACTGCTCCTGCTGTGCACTAAACCCTACCTTGTTACAGAAGATCTCTCTCTCTCTCTCTCTCTCTCTCTCTCTCTCTCTCTCTCTCTCTCTCTCTCTCTCTCTCTCTCTCTCTCTCTCTCTCTCTCTCTCTCTCTTTCTCAATTCAAAAAAATTTGCTTTACTGGCAATGTAACAATGTACATATTGCCAAAGCTTACTTTGGATATTTACAATATCAACATAATTAACATAATAATAATCAATATTGTCAATGGGACAACATTAACAACAATAACCAAGGGTCAAAATAACCATTGCACAATAACAATATAGAGGACATGTGCAGGTTGGTTGATCTGTCAGACACTGTCCCTCATCTTATGTCAGGCAGCAATGTAATGCGCTGCCAACCCACAGCTCTCTGCGTCCTCCCCCAACAGGACGGGGAGCCTGTTCTCATCAGAGAGGTCTTTGAAACCTTGAAAAACTGTTTCAAATTTGGGGAAATGACACTCTCTAATTGATTTATATTTTTGACATTTTGTCAGGAAATGCAGCTCTGTCTCAGGTTCTGCTGCGGTGCAGTGGTTGCACAGCCTTTCCGCTACAGGGAGCCAGGTTTTCCTGTGTCTACCCTTCTCAATGGCAAGGCTGTGCTCACTGAGCCTGTACTTTGTCATGGTTTTTCTAAGGTTTTGATCAGTAACCATGGTCAAATAGTTAGCCACGGTGTACTGTCGATTTTGGGCCAGATAGCACTGCATTTTACTTTGTGCTTGTGCTTGTGTTTCCCAATAAGCAATGTAGTTTTGTTTTGACTGTGTTGTAATTTGGTTTATTCTGATTGATTGGATGTTCTGGTCCTGATGCTTCAGTGTGTTAGTAAAACAGGTTTGTGAACTCAGCCCCAGGACCAGCTGGATGAGGGGACTCTTTTCTTTGCTCAGCTCTTGGCATTGCAGGGCTTGGTAATGATATGAGAGGAGCACTGTATTTTAGATGTTTCCAAAACGTAATTGCTATTTTTTGAGTTTTTATTATTAGTGGATATTTTTGCCTAATTCTGCCCTGCATGCATTGTTTGTAGTTTTCCTCTGGAGATGTAGGAGACTCTTACAGAACTCTGCATGCAGGGCTTCAATGGGGTGTCTTTTTTTAGTTTTTATTATTAGTGGGTATTGGCCTAATTCTGCCCTGCATGCATTGTTTGTAGTTTTCCTCTGGACATGTAGGATAATCTTACAGAACTCTACATGCAGGCTTTCAATCGGGTGTTTGTCCCATTTGGTGAAATCTTGTTTTGCAAGTGGACCCCACACCTCGCTGCCATAAAGTGCAACTGGTTCAATTACACATTCAATTAGTTTTAGCTTAATTTTAATAGGTATTTCAATTTGAATTTGTTTTTTAATGGCGTAGAATGCCCTGCGTGCTTTCTCTCTCAGTTCATTCACTGCATCATTAAGGTGTCCAGTTTAGCTTATTTTTAAACCTAAGTAATCTCTCTCTCTCTCTCTCTCTCTCTCTCTCTCTACCTGTCTCTCTCGCTCTAGATTGATGTCATTACTGGACTCTGGGTGTGTAGTTGGGCTCTGTCTGCCCAGCAACCACTGACAACAGGCAGGGGGAGGTGTTGAGGTGGAGGGTGGCACTGCAACAGAGCTTGAAATGAAAAGGTGATAGAAAGAGAGGATGAATGAAGAGAGGAGGGATGCAGGGGTAGCAGAGCAGTCAGTCAGAGGAGACAGGTGAAAAGGTGATAGAAAGAGAGGATGAATGAAGAGAGGAGGGATGCAGGGGAGCAGAGCAGTCAGTCAGAGGAGACAGGTGAAAATGTGATAGAAAGAGAGGATGAATGAAGAGAGCAGGGATGCAGGGGTAGCAGAGCAGTCAGTCAGAGGAGACAGGTGAAAAGGTAATAGAAAAAATGAATGAAGAGAGGAGGGATGCAGGGCAGAAGTGTCAGAGGAGACAGGTGAAAAGGGGAAAGAAGAGAGCAGGATGCAGGGGTAGCAGAGCAGTCAGTCAGAGGAGACAGGTGAAAAGGTAATAGAAAGAGAGGATGAATGAAGAGAGGAGGGATGCAGGGGTAGCAGAGAGACAGGTGAAAAGCAGCCGTGGAGGAAAGAGAGGACAGAGAGATACCCTCTTTATTATATTACCCATCTCTTCATCCTCCTCTTTTCTCCTCCTCCTCCCCTCCCTCCTTCCTCCTCTCTACATCCTTTGGTGCTTCAGGGATCTGAGCAGTTGGTCAGTGTCGTTTAGCTGAGAGAGAGAGAGAGAGAGAGAGAGAGAGAGAGAGAGAGAGAGAGAGAGAGAGAGAGAGAGAGAGAGAGAGAGAGAGAGAGAGAGAGAGAGAGAGAGAGAGGTCAGTGCTCTCTGAGGTTAATTGAAGCTGGCAGGGAGGCTCTCTCCCTCTTCCATTCTTTCTCTCTCTCTCTATCTGCAGTTTGACACGTTTTCAGGGACCCCTCCTCCCTCCTCCGGCCCCTAACTATCACATGCGTCAATATTCCCCAAGGTAATACAGTATCAGAGTGACTGGTCATTCACTATCAACAATCAGAGCAGCATGAGCTGATGTGGTCCACAAGCAGACCACAACATTCATATTCAGTCACTGAGTCAGTCATACAGTATTTGGTAGATTAACATGTGTCACCAGAAATGGACACCAGGGAGAGTAGCTGCTACCTTGGCCACAGCTAATGGGGATCCTAATAAAATACTAAATAACTGTGATAAGTGTATCTTGTTATGGCTTGATGTCAGCAAGTGACATACAGGCTTCCATGGTGTGTAATCAGGACCAAACGTAGAGACACCAATAGAACGCACCAATAGAACGCACCAATAGAACGCACCAATAGAACGCACCAATAGAACACACCAATTGTCACGATCGTCGTAAGCAACGGACCAAGGCACAGCGTGATATGCGTACATCTTTTAATGAGTACTTATTAACAATAACAAAACGATACGTGAAGTCCTAAGGTTAACAAACACAAACCTCTCCGGAACAAGACACCACAAATGACAAGTGCAAAACAGGCTGCCTAAGTATTGTTCCCAATCAGAGACAACGAGCCACAGCTGTCTCTAATTGGGAACCACCCTGGCCAACATAGAAATAAACGATCTAGAAAGAAACACATAGAAAACAAAAGATAGACACTACACACCCTGGCTCAACATTTAAGAGTCCCCAGAGCCAGGGCGTGACACCAATAGAAAACACCAATAGAACACACCAATCAGAGCTCAGAAACATGATGGAACTTCTGAGAGATTCAACCTCCGATACATGAGACTCAGCTAACATCTCTGAGTTATACACGCACACGCACACAGTCTCACAAATAAACACACAGACCTGCCCGATGGAAAGACAGACATGGTCCCCCACCTCTCTTACTGAAGGTGATTTGAATAACATAGACATTTACATAATGATGTCTCTCTCTCTCTCTCTCTCTCTCTCTCTCTCTCTCTCTCTCTCTCTCTCTCTCTCTCTCTCTCGCTCTCTCTCTCTTTGCACTCATTTAGCTCTTATCTTTTCTTCCTCCCCTCTATATGTTTCACCAGCGGGGCTTATTAGCCAGGAAAGGAACACACTGAAGACTGTATAAGAGCGAGAGGTTGAGAGGTTGAGAGGATGAATGATGGAGAGATGAGATGATGAGACGAGAGAGATACTTTTTGTCTCCTGTGAAATCTATATGCATCTCTCCTCTTTGCTCATATAGTGCCATACGTTAGAGAGACTATCCAGCAAGACTAGAATTTAGCCTACCCGTTGATGCGTCAGGTGTGTGTGTGTGTGGGTGTGGGTGTGGGTGTGGGTTTGGGTGGGTGTTTGTGTGTGTTTCATCACAGATTTACAATGACTTCAACCTCCACTCTAACCCCAGTCTAACCCTGGTCACAGTAGATCCTCCACTCTAACCCCAGTCTAACCCTGGTCACAGTAGATCCTTCACTCTAACCCCAGTCTAACCCTGGTCACAGTAGATCCTCCACTCTAACCATAGCGTAACCCTGGTCACAGTAGATCCTCCACTCTAACCCCAGTCTAACCCTGGTCACAGTAGATCTTCCACTCTAACCACAGTGTAACCCTGGTCACAGTAGATCTTCCACTCTAACCACAGCGTAACCCTGGTCACAGTAGATCTTCCACTCTAACCACAGTGTATCCCTGGTCACAGTAGATCTTCCACTCTAACCCAGGTATAACCCTGGTCACAGTATATCTTCCACTCTAACCACAGTGTATCCCTGGTCACAGTAGATCTTCCACTCTAACCCCAGTCTAACCCTGGTCACAGTAGATCCTCCACTCTAACCACAGCGTAACCCTGGTCACAGTAGATCCTCCACTCTAACCACAGTGTAACCCTGGTCACAGTAGATCTTCCACTCTAACCACAGCGTAACCCTGGTCACAGTAGATCATCCACTCTAACCACAGTGTAACCCTGGTCACAGTAGATCCTCCACTCTAACCACAGTGTAACCCTGGTCACAGTAGATCCTCCACTCTAACCCAGGTATAACCCTGGTCACAGACACATGCTCCATGCTTTGTTTGGATCTGTGAGCTCAGCTACCGTATTAATTTATTTGTCTCTTATCTCAAGTCAAAAGAAAGATGATTCATGATCCACAGTGTTCACAGCCCCTGATGTCTCAAGGGTTGTGTGTGTGTTTGTGTGTCTGTGCATGTGCATGCACGTGTGTTTGTGTTATAGTGGCTGTGTGCTGAATATTATAGTGCCCCTCTCCTACCGTTCTGTCCCTGTCTGAGCCACACAGCCCTGGGGCCATCAGGGATTCTGTACACTGTGGCTCTCAACATATTCTCTCTACATAGAAATGTCTCAAATCAGACACACAAGCATAAACACATAGCAGATTTGCAGCTCAGGGGCAGGGGAACTGATTGAGAACTGAGTGTGTGTATGTGGTGTGTGTGTGTGTGTGTGTGTGTGATTATATTAATTATCTTATTATACCATCCCTCCTCTTGGCATCTGGGAAATTAAGATGTTTTCTTGCTTCACATTATAACATGAAGTGAAAAATCTTGACACTAGGTTTTGGACAGTTGGTCTTGAGATGCTGAAAATAACAACACACACACTGATAAACCGCCGTCTCAGAGGGGTGTCGACACCTGTCTGATAAACCGCCGTCTCAGAGGGGTGTCGACACCTGTCTGATAAACCGCCGTCTCAGAGAGGTGTCGACTCCTTTCTGATAAACCGCTGTCTCAGAGGGGTGTCGACACCTGTCTGATAAACCGCTGTCTCAGAGGGGTGTCGACACCTGTCTGATAAACCACTGTCTCAGAGGGGTGTCGACTCCTTTCTGATAAACCACTGTCTCAGAGGGGTGTCGACTCCTTTCTGATGAACCGCCGTCTCAGAAGGGTGTCGACTCCTGTCTGATAAACCGCCGTCTCAGAGGGGTGTCGACTCCTGTCTGATAAACCACCATCTCAGAGGGGTGTCGACACCTGTCTGATAAACCTCTGTCTCAGAGGGGTGTCGACACCTGTCTGATAAACCACTGTCTCAGAGGGGTGTCGACTCCTTTCTGATAAACCGTCGTCTCAGAGGGGTGTCGACTCCTGTCTGATAAACCGCCGTCTCAGAGGGGTGTTGACTCCTGTCTGATAAACCGCTGTCTCAGAGGGGTGTCGACTCCTGTCTGATAAACCACCGTCTCAGAGGGGTGTCGACTCCTTTCTGATAAACCACTGTCTCAGAGGGGTGTCGACTCCTTTCTGATAAACCGTCGTCTCAGAGGGGTGTCGACTCCTGTCTGATAAACCGCCGTCTCAGAGGGGTGTTGACTCCTTTCTGATAAACCGCCGTCTCAGAGGGGTGTCGACTCCTGTCTGATAAACCGCCGTCTCAGAGGGGTGTCGACTCCTGTCTTATAAACCGCTGTCTCAGAGGGGTGTCGACTCCTGTCTTATAAACCGCTGTCTCAGAGGGGTGTCGACACCTGTCTGATAAACCGCCGTCTCAGAGGGGTGTCGACTCCTGTCTGATAAACCGCCGTCTCAGAGGGGTGTCGACTCCTGTCTTATAAACCGCTGTCTCAGAGGGGTGTCGACACCTGTCTGATAAACCACTGTCTCAGAGGGGTGTCGACTCCTTTCTGATTTGATTCAGTCTCTGGTTAGATGAAGAAACAAATGGATTAAAAGGGAAACCTGGGATGTCTGTGTCTGTGTCTATGTGTGTGTGTGTGTGTGTGTGTGTGGGTGTGTGTGTGTGTGTGTATGTGTGTGTACTGCAGCAGGATGGGGGGGGGAACTTGGGATGGACCTCAGCAGTAAGCTGAGCCCTGTTTGTGTGTATGTGGTATGTGTATGTGTGTGTGTGTGTGTATGTGTGTGTATGTGTGTATGTGGTGTGTGTGTATGTGGTGTGAAGCGTGTAGCCCCAGGCGTGTTAGCCCGGCTGAGGCGTGT
>NC_059196.1:41214722-41222222 GCF_020615455.1 Coregonus clupeaformis
TAATCAACGCCGCCCGCTCTGTTCCCTGGATTATTCAGCATCACTCTTGAATTTGTAAATAAACACTCACCTTCGTTTCAACTTACCTTGTCCTGGTCTGCTTCTGGGTTCTGGCTTAGCAACTCGTGACAGAACGATCCGGCCAGTAATGAACCCAGCGGACCTGGACTCTGTTCGCCATGCCATTACCCAGCAGGAGAAGATGTTGGGCCATCATAGCACGGTACTACAGGAGATCGCGTTGTCAGTTCGGAACCTTTCTACCGGTCTGACGGAGGTCCAGAACCAACGCAAGTGTCCGGTGGAGGATCCACTACCGGTTTCACCCATCTCGCCTGCCGCTTCTGAAGCTGTGTCCTTCCGTGAGCCCAAGGTTCCGACGCCGGATAAATATGAGGGGGAGCTGGGAAGATGCCGTTCCTTCCTTATGCAGTGTGGATTAGTGTTCGATCTACAGCCCTACTCTTATGCCACAGACAAGGCTAGGATAGCCTTTGTGATTGAGTTGCTGCGTGGTCGAGCGCTGGAGTGGGCTTCAGCCGTTTGGGAACGACAGGATCCCTGCATGGCTTCATACCAGGGGTTCACGGCCGAGATGAGGAAGCTCTTCGACCATTCCGTCCGAGGGAGGGACGCAGCTAGGCGCCTGTTTTCGCTTCGCCAAGGAACTCGCAGCGTGGGCCGACTTCGTGATCGAGTTCAAGACGTTGGCTGTGGAGAGTGGGTGGAATAGAGGAGGCTCTGCAAGCGGCCTTTTACCAGGGTCTGTCGGAGCAGCTCAAGGATGAGTTGATCTCCTATCCGGAGCCTAGTGACCTGGACAGCTTGGTAGCCTTGTCTATTCGGGTGGATAATCGAGTCCGAGAGCGAAGGAGGGAGAAGCAATGGGTTCCGTCCAACCGATCAGCTTCTCAGGTTCCAGTCGGGTCGTCAAACTGCGCGGCTCGCTAAAGTTGGGAGGACTTTTAGCGAGCCAGTTTCGACCTCTCAATACCTCTGTCAGACCCCGTTTCCCGGCTACCCTTATGAACAGGAATCAGAGCTTAGCGATTAACGCTTTTATCGATTCAGGTGCCGATGGAAGCTTTCTAGATGCCGAGTTGGTGGAACAGCTGGGGCTTTCCAAGGAGCAATTGCCGGAAGCCATTGAAGCTACCACTCTGGACGGCAGTAGTCTGGCACGTATCACGATGAGGACTGAACCGGTTAAGATGCGGTTGTCGGGGAATCATTCTGAGATGATTGCATTCTTCATTCTGCCGTCTTCCCATGTTCCTCTGGTCCTTGGATACCCCTGGCTGAAGGAACACAATCCCACGTTCGATTGGGTGACGGGCAAGGTAACGAGTTGGAGCCTTGATTGTCATGCTAACTGTCTCAAGACTGCCTGCCCCCATTCGGTTCCCAGTCAGGTGATTGAGGCTAAACCCCCAGATTTGTCCCTGGTTCCCGAGACATATCACGATTTGGGGGAAGTTTTCAGTAAGCAGAAGGCTCTGTCACTCCCTCCCCACCGACCATATGATTGTGCCATCAACCTGTTCCCTGGAGCTGTCTACCCCAAGGGAAGGTTATACAGTATCTCCCGACCTGAACGTGAGGCTTTGGAGACCTACATCAAGGAGTCCCTAGCTGCTGGTCTCGTTCGTCCCTCGTCATCACCCCCTGGGGGCAGGATTCTTCTTTGTGGGTAAGAAGGATGGCTCTCTTCGACCGTGTATTGATTATCGGGGGGTTGAATGACATCACGGTCAAGAACAAGTATCCCCTGCCCTTGATGAGATCTGCCTTCGACTCCTTACAGGGTGCTACGGTGTTCACCAAGCTAGACCTACGCAATGCGTATCACATGGTCCGGATCAGAGAGGGGGACGAGTGGTTGACGGGTTTCAATACACCGATGGGTCACTTGAGTATCAGGTGATGCCGTTTGGACTGACCAATGCTCCAGCGGTATTCCAGAGTATGGTGAACGACGTCCTGAGAGATATGATCGGTCTCTTTGTGTTTGTTTACCTGGATGACATTCTGATCTTCTCGAAGGAACCTTCCGACCACGTCCAGCATGTCCGGCAGGTTCTGCAGCGATTGTTGGAGAATCGCCTGTTCGTGAAGGCCGAGAAGTGCGAGTTTCACGCCCACACGACATCCTTTCTCGGGTACATCATCTCCAGGGGAGAGATTAGGATGGACCAGGAGAAGGTTAGAGCGGTTCTGGAATGGGCCCAGCCCGGTACGAGATTGCAGCTCCAGAGATTTTTGGGGTTTGCGAATTTCTACCGCAGATTCATCCGGGATTACAGCCGTGTGGCCGCTCCGTTAACTGCCTTGACTTCCAGTATCAGGACCTTCAAGTGGAATCCGGAGGCGGATCGAGCGTTTCTGGATTTGAAGAGGCGATTCACCAACGCACCGATCTCTCTCTCAACCGGACACGGCCCGTCAGTTCGTCGTTGAAGTGGACGCGTCTGATGTGGGAGTTGGCGCCATCCTGTCGCAGCGATGCTCCACGGACAGTAAACTCCATCCCTGCGCCTACTACTCTCGTCGCCTTTCGCCTGCGGAGAGGAATTACGATGTGGGTAACCGGGAGCTTCTCGCGGTGAAACTTGCCTTGGAGGAGTGGCGCCACTGGTTGGAGGGGGCGGAGCAACCGTTTATTGTCTGGACTGACCACAAGAATCTTGCTTACGTGCAATCGGCTAAACGTCTCAACTCCCGTCCAGGCCAGGTGGGCGTTGTTTTTCGGACGATTCAAGTTTTCCCTGACGTTCCGACCTGGATCTAAGAACGGCAAGGCGGACGCCTTGTCCCGGATGTTCTCCAAGACGGAGGAGAGTGGGTCCAAGACCGAGACAATTCTCCCCGGGAACTGCGTCGTGGGAGCAGTTATGTGGAAGATTGAGGAGGAGGTGCTGGCGGCCCTTCGGACTCAGCCCGGTCCCGGTAACGGTCCACCCGGTCGGTTGTTTGTGCCTGAGTCGGTTCGTCCTGCTGTCCTCAAATGGTCCCACGCCAGCAAGATGGCTTGTCACCCTGGCGTGGCTCGGACAATGGCGTTTCTTCGCAGACGTTTTTGGTGGCCTGCCATGGCCGAGGATACTCGGGGTTTTGTTGCTGCCTGTCCAGTGTGTGCGCAGAATAAGAGTACCAATCGGCCCAGCTCTGGACTACTTCACCCCCTTCCTATTCCCCGGCGACCATGGTCGCATCTGGCCCTGGACTTCGTCACTGGGTTGCCCGCTTCTGAGGGGAACACGGTCGATCCTGGTTAGGGAGGTTTTCAGGGTCCACGGTTTGCCCAGTGATATCGTTTCCGACCGTGGCCCTCAGTTTACCTCTGCTGTCTGGAAGTCCTTCTGTTTGGCCATTGGAGCTACAGTCAGTCTCACATCTGGTTTTCACCCCCAATCCAATGGTCAGGCGGAGAGAGCCAACCAGAAGATGGAATCCACGCTACGCTGCCTGGTCTCTTCCAACCCCACCTCCTGGGTCTCTCAGTTGCCTTGGGTTGAGTATGCCCACAATACTCTCCCTACATCTGCCACTGGGATGTCTCCCTTCCAGTGCCTGTATGGCTACCAACCTCCCCTGTTCCCTTCTCAGGAGAAGGAGCTCTCAGTGCCTTCTGTTCAGGCCCATATTCGTCGTTGCCACCGGACCTGGCATCGGGCCAGAAAGGCACTCCTTAGAGTTTCGGACCGGTACCAGCTCCAGGCGAATCGTCGCCGGATCCCCGCTCCCACCTATACCATCGGAGATAGGGTCTGGTTGGCCACACGGGATCTTCCGTTACGGACTGAGTCTAGGAAGTTGTTACCGAAGTTCATTGGTCCGTTTGTGGTGGAGAAGGTGATCAATCCAGTGGCAGTTCGACTCAAACTACCGAGGACGCTCAGAGTCCATCCCACCTTTCATGTCTCCTGCCTCAAGCCTGTTTTCCTCAGTCCTCTGTTGCCTCCTCCGCCTCCTCCTCCTCCTCCTCGGATGATCGGAGGTGGTCCTGCCTACACGGTGCGACGCATCATGGATTCCAGACGGCGGGGCCGGGGTTTCCAGTATCTCGTGGACTGGGAGGGGTATGGTCCTGAAGAGAGGAGTTGGATTCCGCGGCGACAGATCCTAGATGCTGACCTCATCCGGGACTTCTACCGCCTCCATCCTGGCGCTCCGGGGAGTCCGCCCGGTGGCGTTCGGTCGGAGGGGGGTACTGTAACGATCCCGGCAGTCTGAGTCGGGTCCTGTCTGTGGACTAGTTTTTCTGTTCGTGATCTCCAGTTTCCCGAGGGTTCGGGGAACGCTCCGGGGAGCTCTCTTGATTTCCGCACCTGCATCCCATCAGCAATCTGCACACCTGGTCCTGATCATCACCCTTCTTAGGCTCTGGCCTAACATCCATTCCCTGCCGGATCGTTAGCCATGAACAGTAGGTTTACCAGAGTATCAGTCTTAGAGCCTAGCGTTAGTTTTGTTGTTTTTGCACCTTGTTGGTTTGTTGCTTACTTACCCCCGTTTTGTTCCATCTGCAGTCACCCGTCCGGAACCTTCATCCAACCTCTGCCTGGTGGTCGGCGGCTGCCGACCCAGGATGGGATCAACCACTGCACCCCCAACAACTAATCAACGCCGCCCGCTCTGTTCCCTGGATTATTCAGCATCACTCTTGAATTTGTAAATAAACACTCACCTTCGTTTCAACTTACCTTGTCCTGGTCTGCTTCTGGGTTCTGGCTTAGCAACTCGTGACAATTTCTACTATTTGTATTCTTAATAAAATCTGATTTTAAGCCCAACCCTAACCTTAACCCTAACCACACTGCTAACCTTATGCCTAACCCTAACTTTTTGACTTCGTGGCTCTGCCAGCAAGTGGAAACCCTTTGCGAGAGAAGCAGAAATGAAAGACAAACATTTTACGATGTCAACTAGATTATTGATGCATTCATTCTATCGATTTATGACACCATTCTGGTGAGAAAGGCTTTATTTAGTATTCTAGAGCAACGAGTAATGACAGAATAGACTCTCAAATGTTTTATATGAGGCAACTGTACAGAATGTCATCTTTCATTTGAGGGGATTTTCACATAAATCAGTTTGACCATTTAGAAATGAAAGCCTTTTATGTATCTAGTCCCCCCATTTGAAGGTGTATTTGGACACATTCACTTATAGTGTATTACATTTAGTCAAAAGTTGAGTATCTGGTCCCATATTCCTAGCACACCATGACTCTATATGCTGCATTTTGTTTTGGTTGTGTTTCGAATTATGTTGTTCCCAATATAAATGGTAAATATGTATTGTATCTATTTGGAGTCACTTCTATTGTAAATAAGAATATAATATGTTTCTGAACACTTCTACATGAATCTGGATGTCACAATGATTACGGCTAATCATGAATTAATCATGAATATTGATGAGTGAGAAGGTTTCAGATGCACTAAGATCATGCCCCCAAAACATGCTAACCTCTCACCATTACCAATAACAGGGGAGGTTAGCAGTTTTTGGGGTGTATGGATAACCTCTGATAATTCCCAAACCCCTCACATACACTCATCTGCCACAACTATGCAGTAACAAACACATGGGGACATCGCAAAAATCCTACCGATAGCCCTCCCCATACCTCCATACCTCTGTACCCACCCCTCTACTCCTCCCATCCTCAGGGGTGAGAGTAAAGGTCATGAAAAGGTCAGCTGTCCCACTGCTCACAGAGAGGGGTCAGAAGAGAGAGGAGGGGAGAGGGGGGGGTAGAGAGAGGAGGAGAGGGGGAGAGGGGGAGGTAGAGAGATGAGTGGAGGGGGGAGGTAGAGAGAGGAGGAGGAGAGGGGAAGGTAGAGAGATGAGTGGAGAGGGGTAGGTAGAAGGCAGAATCTCTCATCACCCTGAGGATGGTTCTAAACAGCAGAGCTGACTGATGTATAGTTGACATTTAGCTCACCACAACCATCAGAACATAACTCATTAAGAGAGACAGGTGTGTGTGTGTGTGTGTGTGTGTGTGTGTGTGTGTGTGTGTGTGTGTTTGTGTGTATCTGTGTGAGTGTGTGTGTGTGTGTATCTGTGTCTATGTGTGTGTGTGTGTGTGAGTGCGTGTGTGTGTGTGTGTGCGTGTGCATGTGTGTGTGTGTATTTCTCCAAAGGGCTTAGTTGCAACGGCTAATTAGCTTAATGTTCCTTTGTTCCTCATTAATTACCTATTTTTAAGGCCATACAATACAAGAGAGAGAGAGAGAGAGAGAGAGAGAGAGAGAGAGAGAGAGAGAAAGAAACAGAGAGAGAAAGAGGGAGAGCGAGAGAGAGAGAGCGAGAAGAGAGAGAGAGAGAGAGAGAGAGAGAGAGAGAGAGAGAGAGAGAGAGAAAGAGAGAGAGAGAGAGTGATCCATAATACAACATGAAGAGTCAAACACCCACACCTACACACACCTACACCTACACACACACACATACACACACACAACGCGCACACACACACACACATACACACAGCCAAACAACACTGAATCATTTATCTGTTTTTTATTTGTGCCATGTTTGTCATGCATTAAATATGCCTAGGCAAGAAGAGAGAGTTAAAGCCTGGAAAGGGGAGTTGTAGAGAAAGACTGCAACAACACACAATAACATGACAACCCACAAAACAGGGAATCTGTGGTGTTTTGCAGAGGAAACGTTTACATAATTCATGTTGATTAACAAACCGCTCTGCGTTTCACTGTGACTAACAAGCCAGGCATAGGGAAAGTGGGAAAACGCCAATTGTCTTCATTACAGAAAACACACTTCAGTCACCGAACATGACTCAACACACAGACACAACACACACACAAACACATGTACTCGAAGGCATAAAATGATCGCTCCGATTTTGTTTGTCCCTCACTGTCATCCGTTCTGACACGGTTGTCACAAGCCACAGGAAAAGCTGGGTAAACAGAAGGCGTCGCTACACCACTTCCTGCCCTGCCTCCCAGTGGGAGTGTTGTACTCTGATTAAATCAGTTCCCCCATGCTTCTCCATCAGAACTTGGGTCTTCCCCTCATGTTCAAGGGAAAAATAAATGAACAGTCTTTATTGCTTTAAAAGCTTTCACACACACGCACAATGAAGTACACAGCTGTCTCTCTCCCTCACTCTCTCGCTCTCTCTTATTCTCTTTCTCTCTTTCTCTCTCGCTCTCTCTTGCTATCGCTCTCTCTCTAGCTCTTTCTCTTTCTCAAACATATACACACACACACAAAGTATCTGTCTACATGAGATCTGGCAAAAGACTATGTCCCACTAATCATGAATATTGATGTGAGGATTGGGAATCGAAAAGAGGGTATTTCGATTCTGAACGATTGGTGGCTAGGATGCAACCCCCCCCACACACACACACACACACATGCACACACAAACATACACAGTTGTTAGAATCAGAACAAAACAATTCGGCCATTTCACCACTCTTAAATATTCATGAGCACCTGCTTTCTAAACTACAC
>NC_059196.1:41227222-41322222 GCF_020615455.1 Coregonus clupeaformis
TGTTTGGGGCAAATCCAAAACAACACATCACTGAGTACCACTCTTCATATTTTCAAGCTTTGTGGTGGCTGAATCATGTTATGGGTATGCTTGTCATCGGCAAGGACTAGGTAGTTTTTAGGATAAAAAGAAACTGAATACAGCTAAGCACAGGCAAAATTCTAGAGGAAAACCTGGTTCAGTCTGCTTTCCAACAGACACTGGGAGACAAATTCCCCTTTCAGCAGGACACTAACCTAAAACACAGGGCCAAATATACAATGGAATTGCTTACCAAGACGACATTGAATGTTACTGCGTGGCCTAGTTACAGTTTTGACTTAAATGGGTTTGAAAATCTATGTGTCACGTCTCCTCCCATTGCTCCCCTCCGGCTCTCTGATCTACTGAGCCACCGGTCTGAGCGCACCACCTCGGCAAACACAGGAATGGAAACCCAACGCACCCTAATCACCTCCAGCGCACCTGCACCTCATCATCTCATCCCCACCACTATATAGCCCTGGACTGTTCATTCAATGTTGTGTGTAATTGTTAGCTTTGTGTCGTTTACTCGCTCTTTGTTATTCTCTTTCTCAGTGTTAAGTAAACCTTGACCTTGTTAATTCCTGCGTCTGCGTCCTGCCTCTTTGTATACTCAGTACTCATCACACTATGGCAAGTCTTGAAAATTGCTGTCTAGCAGTGATCAACAACCAACTTGACAGAGCTTGATCAACAACCGACTTGACAAGAATAATGTACAAATATTGTACAATCCAGGTGTGCAAAGCTCTTAGAGACTTAACCAGAAAGACTTACAGCTGTAAACGCTGCTGATTCTAACATTTATTGACTCAGGGTAAATTTGCTGAAATGTCTAAAAACATGTTTTCACTTTGTCATTATGGGGTATTG
Source organism: Coregonus clupeaformis (assembly GCF_020615455.1). Taxonomy (NCBI): domain Eukaryota; kingdom Metazoa; phylum Chordata; class Actinopteri; order Salmoniformes; family Salmonidae; genus Coregonus; species Coregonus clupeaformis. Next base: position 41,228,120 of record NC_059196.1, read on the forward strand.
TGTGTAGATAGCCTCCTGTAGCTCAGTTGGTAGAGCATGGTGCTTGCAACGCCAGGGTTGTGGGTTCGATTCCCATGGGGGGCCAGTATGAAAAATGTATGCACTCACTAACTGTAAGTCGCTCTGGATAAGAGCGTCTGCTAAATGACAAAAAAATAATAATATTTTATCAATTTTGAATTCAGGCTGCAACACAACACAATGTGGAATAAGTCAAGGGGTATGAAGGATGATGAAGCGTAGGATGAAGTGTCTTAAGGTGATGTAGGATGACGATGCGTAGGATGAGGTCTGTGATCCTGATCCACAGCGGGCTGCTCACGGAGACAAATGATGTCACAGGCCATTTAACTGTCAGTTAGCGCCACACAGCTGGGGTGAGTTATATCCTGCAGAGGGCTGTGTGTGTGTATTTAATTATAATAATGTTGGTGCTTATATTTGTCCTATTCCACACATGTACAAGTGTGTATTAATATGCATGTGTGAATTGGAAATGTGTCTTTTTGCATATCCCAACTCTCCTTGAGACACCCTCAGAGAATGGGGTCACAGCCAGGGTCTGCCATTATCAACGGTGACCCTGGTACAATTAGGGTTAAGTCCCTTGCTCAAGGGGACATCGACACATTTTCACCTTGTCGGCTCAGGGATTCAAACCAGCTACCTTTCGGTTACTTGAAGCGCTAGGCCACCTGCCCCCCTAGGTGTGTGTGTGTGTGTGTGTGTGTGTGTGTCTCAGCCGTCCAGGGTGACAGTGGAGGAGAGTCCTCTCTTTCAGACTGAGAGGGGTGCTGAGGGAGAACAATGGCTCATTGATTTCAACCAATCACTGGGTCTATACTGAGCAGAAAGCCTTTTCCATACATTCACACCCACCAAATATGGTAGGCTATATATAGCTATACAAAGTTACCGATTGCACACCAGGCATAGATACATATTCTATGCATTGCAAATGTAAGCCTTAGCATATACATTAGCCTATCAGCTTCACAGGCTTAATTACAAGTGTTTTGGTGTAGCCAAAGACGTTCTGATGTGCTTGGTTGGAATAGAAAGCCACTGCTCTTTTTGCCCACTGTGGACAACACTCACACATTTGTGTAGACCTCTGGTACAAACATAAGCTGAATGAGCTGAGTGCCGTGCTAAAGGTGTAAACTTCAAAACGTTTAAAACAAAAAGAGTAAGTATCCAGTAGCTTAGTCTACAGTCTCCCCTGGTTCTCAGTATGGTTTCAGAACCATGGACAGCGTAAGGCTAATGCTGTGTGTGAAGTTTAACCATTTTTAGACTTTTCACTCTGGAAATCCCTTAGCTACGCTCTGGGTTGAATGAAGGCTGGCGCCCACACATATAGGAGGCTATGGTCATTGAGGGACCAGAGACAGATTATTTCCGTTTTACTCGGTGAAAAATAGCTGTTTCTCTCCGTGATCCCAGCCCGTCTGTCAGTCTGTCGGTTTACCGGCGGCGCTGACGATTATGAATGAGGAGCGAGACACAGTTGATGCCGGAAAAGAAAACCCGTTTTATTCGACTAACTCTCTCTCTCTCGACTCCCGCTCCTTCATCTACTCTCGCGGCTTTGAGAGACATGGGGCTTGTTTAGCGGTGCGCTCTAATGGGTGTGAGGAGATGGATGGGTCTGATTCGGGAAAAAACTGCAAATAACATGCACATACAGAAGGAGAAGGGGAGAGAGACAGAGAGAGAGAGAGAGAGAGAGAGAGAGAGAGAGAGAGAGAGAGAGAGAGAGAGAGAGAGAGAGAGAGAGAGAGAGAGAGAGAGAGAGAGAGAGAGAGAGAGAGAGAGAGAGAGAGAGAGAGAGAGAGAGAGAGACAGAGAGAGAGAGAGAGAGAGAGAGAGACAGCGCACGCTTTGAGGTGGAATCAAATCCCGTACACAACTCACATAGGGGGCGGCCTATGCGGTAGGCTACGTGGTTAGGCCTACTTATCAGACTATAGAAACCCAAAAATAGTGTAAAGAATAAATAATTGCCTCTGTCACCGGTGAAGGGACATGAGCCTTTAAAAGCACCTGATCGCCTTCATACATGCCACAGCCCCGCCGCAGCGCCGTTATTGAAAACTCCGCGCCGGATTATCCCATTTCCGCTGTCTAAACCAGACGAATTCTTATCAAAGGAGCTGTTTGATTTACCGTAATGGCTAGTTAAAGTAGACAGGTTTGGAAAAGAGAGATTGAAGGAGGGGCGGGCAGGCAGAGAGAGGGTGTGTGTGAGAGTGAGAGTGTATGTGTTTGAGAGAGAGAGAGAGAGAGAGAGAGAGAGAGAGCGAGAGAGAGAGAGAGAGAGAGAGAGAGAGAGAGAGAGAGAGAGAGAGCGAGAGAGAGAGGGGGCGCGCATGTCCAATCCTTCCATGCAGGCTGTAGTCGCTCCTCACCACTGGCGAGTTGTTCTCTCTCTTTTCCTTCTCGCGCTCTCTTCCACGCATCGTGCATGTGCTCGGTTTAGCGTTTACCGAGCCAGACAGAGCGCTCTCCAGCGGCAGCGGACACTGCGGGGGGAACAAGCCCACTATGGATTGTTAAAACTCCGGCCTCTTTTTCTCTTTTCCCTCCTTCTCACTCACATTGTGTCCTCCTCCTCTATGTCTCTCCACAGTTTTTAAGGGACGGAAAATGAGGATTATTTACCCGCACTTTCTCGGGGTGTTTTCCGCCCTTTGGGTGCTAGCGACTGGGGCTTTCCCCAGCAGTGTTCAGATAGGTGAGTAGGCTAAAGACCTTTAAAAATAGACACTTGTTATAGCCAGGGTTTTAAGGAGTCTTAAACTGTTTTCGTCCTCAATGATGTGTATTTATTTTAGAGGATTTGCATTGCCATTATTTCTGTTAACCTAAGTAGCCTACAGAGGGAAAACGCTGTCTGTTTGGCTGTCAGGTGATTATTCATAATTGTGGTAATTGTTTTCCTGTTGTCGGAACCGGAGGTTAAATGGTTCTCTCTCTCTCTCTCTCTCTCTCTCTCTCTCTCTCTCTCTCTCTCTCTCTCTTCCGTTTTGTCTCTGCTCGCTCTTCCTCTCTTTCGCGTTATTTGTATTTTCAAACGGGCATCCTGCGCTCATGAATGTTTTATGACGCTTTGTTCCGTACTGTGTCAGATTGCCACTGCAGCATCTTCAAGTGCCACACATAGTAGGATAACCCTGGCTACCCGATCCGAGCCGGACCCGATCAGCAGGGGCTAGACCCGGATCAAAGTTTCTATTAAACCTGATCCACTGCCCTGCGTCAGTTGTATACCCCATCCTATAACAGTCCTATACAAACACACACACACACACATGCACACACACAGACACGCACACAGACACACAGACACACACACATGGTGCTCTGTTCTAGAGGTGTGTGTTAATGTATGCTCTACATCACTCCTTGCGGGGTGCAGGAGGAGAGGCACTGTAATTAGATTCTGGTCTCTGACTCTTTCTCGCTCCTTTCACTGAGCTGCCGATAAAGTTAATATGGTCTGCTGGACACACACACACACACACACACACACACACATACACACCCCTCAACCCCTACCTGCCTGTTCACTTGAGAAAGCATTTGCATATCCCTTCAATACACACAAGTGGAATGGAACTTAAGGCAGAGGAAAATCAATTCCTTGGAGAATGTAAAAAAAACATGTAATGTTGCAATGCCTTAGAAATAGATTTGTGTTACTGTAGTTAATGCAGAGGAAAGATAAGTGATCGTGAGTTGCATTCAGGCTTCAGTAATACCCAAAGCAGACTCTACGCTCGGTGTCTGACTTCTATTAAACAACTGTTGGATGTTTGTGAATGACATGTCATTTGAGGTGATGTTTGGGATGTTTGTGAATGACGTCATTTAAGGTGATGTTTGTGATGTTTGTGAATGACAGGCCATTTGAGGTGATGTTTGGGATGTTTGTGAATTACGTGATGTGAGGTGATGTTTGGGATGTTTGTAAATGACATGCCATTTGAGGTGATGTTTTGAGATGTTTGTGAATGACATGCAATTTGAAGTGATGTTTGGGATGATGTCGCTGGGGCGGCAGGTAGCTTAGTGGTTAAGAGCGTTGTGCCAGTAACCGAAAGGTAGCTGGTTCTAATCCCCGAGCCTGTCGATATGCCCTTGAGCAAGGCACTTAACCCTAATTGCTCCTGTAAGTCGCTCTGGATAAGAGTGTCTGCTAAATGACTAAAATGTAAATGTAAAATGTTGTGAATGACATGTGAAGTGATGTTTTTGGGATGTTTGTGAATGACATGTCATTTGAGGTGATGTTTGTGCGGAAAAAAAAAATATACCCAATTTCATGATATCCAATTGGTAGTTACAGTCTTGTCCCATCGCTGCAACTCCTGTACGGACTCGGGAGAGGCGAAGGTCGAGAGCCATGTGTCCTTCAAAACACGACCCTGCAAAGCCGCACTGCTTCTTGACACACTGCTCGCTTAACCTGGAAGCCAGCCGCACCAATGTGTCGGAGGAAACACTGTACGGCTTGCGACAGAAGTCAGCGTCTGCCACAAGGAGTCGCTAGAGCGCGATGGGACAAGGACATCCCAGAGGCCAAACCCTGCCTTAACCCGGACGACGCTGGGCTAATTGTTCGCCGCCTCATGAGTCTCCCGGTCGCGGCCGGCTGCTACACAGCCTGGGATCGAACCCGGATCTGTATTGATGCCTCTAGCACTGCGATGCATTGCCTTAGACCACTGTGCCACTCGGGAGGCCCTTCATCTGTCATCTTACCCTTCCTCTATCTCTCACCCTCCCGCCACTCTCACTCTTCATCTGACACCTTACCCTTCCTCTCCCTCTATCTCTCACCCTCCCCGCTACTCTGCATCTGTCACCTTACCCTTCCTCTCCCTCTATCTCTCACCCTCCCTGCTACTCTGCATCTGTCACCTTACCCTTCCTCTCCCTCTATCTCTCACCCTCCCCGCTACTCTGCATCTGTCACCTTACCCTTCCTCTCCCTCTATCTCTCACCCTCCCTGCCACTCTGCATCTGTCACCTTACCCTTCCTCTCCCTCTATCTCTCACCCTCCCCTCCCTGCCACTCTTCATCTGTCACCTTACCCTTCCTCTCCCTCTATCTCTCACCCTCCCCGCTACTCTGCATCTGTCACCTTACCCTTCCTCTCCCTCTATCTCTCACCCTCCCCGCTACTCTGCATCTGTCACCTTACCCTTCCTCTCCCTCTATCTCTCACCCTCCCTGCCACTCTGCATCTGTCACCTTACCCTTCCTCTCCCTCTATCTCTCACCCTCCCCGCCACTCTTCATCTGTCACCTTACCCTTCCTCTCCCTCTATCTCTCACCCTCCCCGCCACTCTGCATCTGTCACCTTACCCTTCCTCTCCCTCTATCTCTCACCCTCCCGCCACTCTTCATCTGTCACCTTACCCTTCCTCTCCCTCTATCTCTCACCCTCCCCGCCACTCTTCATCTGTCACCTTACCCTTCCTCTCCCTCTATCTCTCACCCTCCCCGCCACTCTTCATCTGTCACCTTACCCTTCCTCTCCCTCTATCTCTCACCCTCCCCGCCACTCTTCATCTGTCACCTTACCCTTCCTCTCCCTCTATCTCTCACCCTCCCCGCCACTCTTCATCTGTCACCTTACCCTTCCTCTCCCTCTATCTCTCACCCTCCCCGCCACTCTTCATCTGTCACCTTACCCTTCCTCTCCCTCTATCTCTCACCCTCCCCGCCACTCTGCATCTGTCACCTTACCGTTCCTCTCCCTCTATCTCTCACCCTCCCCACCACTCTTCATCTGTCACCTTACCCTTCCTCTCCCTCTATCTCTCACCCTCCCCGCCACTCTGCATCTGTCACCTTACCCTTCCTCTCCCTCTATCTCTCACCCTCCCCGCCACTCTTCATCTGTCACCTTACCCTTCCTCTCCCTCTATCTCTCACCCTCCCCGCCACTCTTCATCTGTCACCTTACCCTTCCTCTCCCTCTATCTCTCACCCTCCCCGCCACTCTTCATCTGTCACCTTACCCTTCCTCTCCCTCTATCTCTCACCCTCCACGCCACTCTTCATCTGTCACCTTACCCTTCCTCTCCCTCTATCTCTCACCCTCCCCGCCACTCTTCATCTGTCACCTTACCCTTCCTCTCCCTCTATCTCTCACCCTCCCCGCCACTCTTCATCTGTCACCTTACCCTTCCTCTCCCTCTATCTCTCACCCTCCCCGCCACTCTGCATCTGTCACCTTACCCTTCCTCTCCCTCTATCTCTCACCCTCCCCGCCACTCTTCATCTGTCACCTTACCCTTCCTCTCCCTCTATCTCTCACCCTCCCCGCCACTCTGCATCTGTCACCTTACCCTTCCTCTCCCTCTATCTCTCACCCTCCCCGCCACTCTTCATCTGTCACCTTACCCTTCCTCTCCCTCTATCTCTCACCCTCCCCGCCACTCTGCATCTGTCACCTTACCCTCAGTCATACTCTGGTCTTTCTGATGCCTCTCTCTCCCTCTGTCTTACTCTCTCTCTCTCTCTCTCTCTCTCTCTCTCTCTCTCTCTCTCTCTCTCTCTCTCTCTCTCTCTCTCTCTCTCTCTCTCTCTCTCTCTCTCTCTCTCTCTCTCTCTCTCTCTCTCTCTCGCTCCCTCTCTCTCTCTCCCTCTGTCTTACTCTCTCACTCTCTCGCTCCCTCTCTCTCTCCTCTGTCCTACTCTCTGTCTCTCTCTCCCTGTCTCCCTCTCTCCCTCTCGCTCTCTCTCCTGTCTCTCTCTCCCCCTCTATCCTCTACGGATTTCAGAATCAGAACCCCCCCCCACTGCCCGTCTCAGCCATTTCTCACTATCCCCCCATTTTTGACAAAATGTGCACCCAGCGGGGGCCCCAGGACCCAGTTTGGTAAACCCTGTGCCAATGAAGCACAGTTCAAAACCAACTCTCTTTCTCCTCATCTATAGGTGGTCTATTTATCAGGAACACAGATCAGGAGTACACAGCGTTTCGATTGGCTATCTTCCTGCACAACACCAGCCCCAATGCCACGGAGGCTCCTTTCAACCTGGTACCCCACGTCGACAACATCGAGACAGCTAACAGCTTCGCCGTCACAAATGCCTGTGAGTACTACCAGATAAGAGTTTGTGTATGTGTCTGTGTGTGCGTGTGTGCACTCAAACCTTGTACCACACACAGAGTGGCAGCTGTCAATCAAGAGTTAGAGGTGTATATGAGGCTATCATTCACTATAGGAGGAGGAGGGGCAAGGGGTTGCTGTGTCAGCTTAGCTTGAGAACATGGCTGGTCTGTGTCTACAATGAGATGAGGGAGGTCTATGTGATGTCATCAACGTCCAGATCCCTCAGGAAGTACATCTGCACTGGGAACCTAATGGAATCACCATAGATCTCCTCTTGGTAAATGGAACTGAATGGAACTATTGAAACAGCCGATTTCCATGTGGACTTCCTGGTCTTTCTTATGAGATAATCTCTGTCTAAACCTTCTTTAAATCATCCCCAGAGTTGTGTGTCATATTGAGGCCCAATAACTTGTTTTCTACGGTTGAGCCAGGCCAATTCCCGTCATGTTGAATTTGGCCCAAGGACTAAAGCTCTGTGGTTGATTTGGCAAATTGAAGCAAGAGTAACAGGGGGAAATGAAAAGACACTAGCACTTACTGGCTTGGAATACATTATCGAAAAAGGCAATGGGGGAAGAAAATTAAGTGTGGTTGTGTTTGTGTATGTGTTGAATAAGGATGCTGCTGCTTTCTTATCAAGACCAAATTTGTCAAAGTCATCCTCAACTACCCTCTCTCGAAAGCTGCTACTGCTGAGGGCAGCTTTGTTATTTCTATATGAAGAACTGTTGGTGACTTTCCTCTGACTATAGAAGGCTGTGACTTGGCCAGCCTGATCACTAGAAATAGACTTCAATTTCAGACGTTTCAAAAGGTCCTGAGGACGTTGATATATGCCTTCCTCGGCGCTCACAAAACAAACAAAAAAACTTGTAATGCTCGGAGAGGGAGCACGCTGCTTAGACAACCGCGCCACTGTAGTTTACTATGATCTAGCAAGTCGCGAGAATACTGTGAATACTGATGATACCTGATGGTAATAGTGCGTTGTTTGTCATTATTTAGTTTTAAGCCTTCCCCAAACCATAGCCCTAACCTTAACCACTTGGAATTAATACCTAAACATTACTAGTGATGGGGTAAAAAATCGATACAGTTACATATCAGGATATTATTTTTGATTGATATATCATATCGTTTTGACGATATCGCAAGTTTTATTTCCCTGACTGATTAAAACTTGTTTTTTCATGTTCTCTCTTGTCTCTCTGCAGCAGGCATATAGTGAGCAATATGTTTGGAACATCGAATCGAAATAAAATCACAGTATCGAGTCGCAATACATATAGAATTGTGAGAATCGCAATATATAGCGAATCGGCACCTAAGTATCATGATAATAACATATCGTGAGGTCGCTGGCAATTCCCAGCCCTAAACTTAACCCTTTGAGTTGTTTCTATTTTAACCCTATATCCATGCAGAATTAACCCTGTAGCCACGTAGAATTAATGCAGAAGAAAATAGATGTTCAATTAATATGTTGAATTTCAAAGGGAAACTATGAGATCTTGTTGGACTGGGCTGCCATAGTGTACCCAGTGGTGTTGATATGAAACAAGTACTGTTGGGGACTCTGTGTGATAAAACAGAGTTGATTGGTATCACTCACTCTCTCTCTCTCTCTCTCTCTCTCTCTCTCTCTCTCTCTCTCTCTCTCTCTCTCTCTCTCTCTCTCTCTCTCTCTCTCTCTCTCTCTCTCTCTCTCTCTCTCTCAATTCAATTTCAATTTCAATTTCAATTTAAGGGCTTTATTGGCATGGGAAACGTCTGTTAACATTGCCAAAGCAAGTGAAGTTGATAGTAAACAAAAGTGAAATAAACAATACATATTAACAGTAAACATTACACTCAGAAGTTTCAAAAGAATAAAGACATTTTAAATGTAATCTCTCTCTCTCTCTCTCTCTCTCTCTCTCTCTCTCTCTCTCTCTCTCTCTCTCTCTCTCTCTCTCTCTCTCTCTCTCTCTCTCTCTCTCTCTCTTTCTCTCTCTCTCAGACTGTGTGAAAGCTGGATAGTTACAGACTAGTGTTGCACGGTATACTGAAACTTCGGTACTTTTTTGATGCAAGAACATGACAAAACGGTTCAGTACTAGAATTTTTGTTACTTTCGGTAATTCTATCAAATGTGTCTTGCGTCATCTACTGATTGTGTCAGCTTCCTGCTTCCCCTGTTTGTCTCCTGGCCTCTAGAGGTCAGCTGTGTTCCCCTTTGCCTTAGTTTTTCCTCATGTGTCCTAATTAGCTTATCTATGTCACCTGTGCCTTGTTTCCCCTTGAGTATTTTAGCTGTGTGTTTTCCCCTTGTTTCTCACTTGGTTATTGCGTCCTGTCTATGTGTCTCCTGCTTTGTCCCACCGTATCAGTCCTAGTAAGTTATTCGAAGTTATCTTTAGTTTGTTTTTCTCCCCTCGGGGAGTTGTTTTGTTTTGCCTCCTGTTTTGAACATTAAATCTACTTACCTGGAGTATTGCCTGGGGTGTTTCATTTGGGTCCTACAACATCTCCTCTGTGGCAAGGGGTAGTACCCCCAGCTCTACACATTTGAGACCGGAGTTCTAGCCCGGCTTGTGACAGAATAACCAAGTCAATCATGGACCCAGAAACACTCAGTTCCCAGGACCTGTTGGCGGTGATCATTCGACATGAGGCTTCTTTCCAGCGCCATGAAGCCGTTCTCAGCCGACAAGAGGAGCTGATGGCTAGACATTCTCAACTCCTGGCCGAAATGATGAGTTCCCTTCACCAGCTCTTTGAACGCCTCCTTGGTTCTCCCCCTTCCCCCGGTCACCTCCCAGTGACGACAGGCCTTCTCGGTTGGCGGAGCCCCGACTACCACCTCCCAAGCCCTTTTCTGGGGATCCAAGCTCTTGTCAGGGTTTCCTCACCCAATGCTCCCTCACCTTCGAGCTCCAACCCTCAAGTTTTCCCACAGACCGTTCCAAGATTGCCTACCTCATTACCCTTCTTTCAGACAAGGCGCTCGCCTGGGCCTCTGCGGTGTGGCAGTCCCAGGAGGCCTGTTGTGACTCCCACGCTGCATTTGTAGAAGAGTTCAAGCGGGTGTTCGATCATCCTGTCAGTGGGCGGGAGGCTTCCAAGCGCCTACTGTCTCTCCGTCAGGGCCCCGAAGCACGGCAGATTTTGCCATTGAGTTCCGAACCATAGCAGCAAGGAGCGGATGGAATGATGAAGCGCTGAGGGTCTGCTTTCAGGGAGGGTTATCTGAGCCCCTTCAAGATGAGTTAGCCACCCGTGAACCAGCGGAAGATCTCGAGTCCCTCATAGCCTTGGCCATCCGCCTGGACAATCGTCTAAGAGAGCGGAGAACGGCTCGCCGTCAGGTGTCTCAGTCCCAAGTTCCTCTGAGCAGCTCTGTTTCTCCTGTTTGGATTCCGTCATTCAGAGCTGCCCCGGCTCCTGAACTGCCCCAGGATTCCCCGGAGAGCATGCAGTTAGGCCGTTCCAGGCTTTCTTCCAACGAAAGGGAACGTCGCATGAGGGAGCGTCGGTGCCTCTACTGCGGGGTTGCCGGCCACTTCCGCTCCACTTGCCCCGAGCTTTCGGGAAACGCCTGTCCCCGCCCAGCTACAGGAGGGTTGTGATGGGGAAAATTAGAGCTCCTCCTACTAACGCGGTCCTAGCTATTCCAGCCACTCTGTCCTGGGAGGGCCACCAGCATCGGGTCCAGGCTATGATCGATTCCGGTGCCGCAGGTGATTTTATGGATGTAACCTTGGCTAAGGAACTTAAGATCCCTACCCAACTACTTCCTCAACCCCAGGCAGTTACAGCCTTAGATGGCAGACCTCTGGAACCAGGAAAAGTTACTGAGGCGACTCAGTCCCCTGCGACTTACCATCTCTCAACACCAGCAGGAGGAGACCTTCTATCTCATTGACTCTCCCGAGTATCCTATTATCCTGGGTCACCCTTGGCTATGCAGACATAATCCCCAGATCGACTGGCCTACTGGCACCATTCTTAGCTGGGGTCCCACTTGCCAACTCACCTGCATGCTTCAGAGTTCCTCAGCCCCTAGTACCCAGTTTCAAGAGTCTGTTGACGTCTCCCGAGTCCCCAGTGTTTACCATCGGTTCAAAGCAGTGTTCAGCAAGGCCCGGGCTACTGCCTTACCGCCTCATCGCACTTATGACTGTGCCATTGATCTACTCCCTGGGTGCTGCCCTCCTAGAGGTCGGATCTTTTCCTTGTCCTCCCCGAGCACGCAGCTATGGACACCTACATTAAGGAGTCCTTGGCAGCCGGCCTCATCTATGCCTCTACTTCCCGGCTGGGGCGGGCTTCTTTTTGTTGAAAAGAAAGACGGGGGTCTGAGGCCTTGTATTGATTACCGGGGACTCAACAAGATCACGGTTCGGAATCGATACCCTCTTCCTCTCATGGCCACTGCTTTTGAGCTGCTTCAAGGGGCTTCCATTTTTACTAAGCTGGATCTCCGCAATGCTTACCATCTCGTGCGGATCCGGCCAGGAGACGAATGGAAGACGGCGTTCAACACGCCCACGGGACACTATGAATATCGGGTGATGCCGTTCGGGCTCACCAATGCCCCCGCAGTATTCCAAGCCCTGATTAATGATGTTCTCCGGGATATGCTTAATCTGTTCGTCTTCGTGTACCTGGACGATATCCTCATCTTCTCGAGGTCACTGAAGGAGCATGAGGGGCATGTTAGCCGGGTTCTCCAGAGGCTCCTTGACAATCACCTCTACGTTAAGCCTGAGAAGTGTGAATTTCATGTTTCTCAGACTCAGTTTCTCGGGTTTATTGTCACTCCCGGGCACCTAGAGATGGATCCCAAGAAGGTCAAGGCGGTCCACGATTGGCCCACACCTGCCACGGTCAAGGAGGTTCAACGGTTCATTGGCTTTTCTAACTTCTATCGGAAGTTCATTAAGAATTTCAGCTCGGTGGTAGCCCCCTTGACGACGCTTACCAAGGGAGGAGGGACCAAGATTCACTGGGATCCGGAAGCAGCAGGGGCCTTCGAGGATCTCAAGCGCCGCTTCACTTCTGCTCCGATTCTGGTGACCCCTGACCCAGAGAGACCTTTCGTGGTGGAGGTGGACGCCTCAGAGGTGGGGGGTGGGAGCCGTCCTGTCTCAGAGGGGTGCGGATGGGAGATTACACCCTTGTGCCTTCATGTCTCGCCGCCTGTCTGAGGCCGAGCGCAACTACCACGTGGGGGATCTAGAGTTGCTTGCGGTTAAACTGGCCTTGGAAGAGTGGCGCCATTGGCTTGAGGGGGCTCAGCACCCTTTCCAGGTTCTCACAGACCACAAGAACCTGGAATATCTCCAACAGGCTAAGCGGATGAACCCTCGGCAAGCACGATGGTCTCTTTTCTTTAATCGATTCCAGTTCATCCTGACTTACCGACCTGGCACCAAGAACGTCAAGCCGGATGCTCTGTCTCGAGTCTATTCTCCCGAGGTACAAGAGAAGCCCTTGGCATCGATTATTCCGAGGTCTAGGATCGTCGCACCTCTTCAGTGGGAACTAGAAAGAGGGGTACGAGAAGCTCTTGCCCATGAGCCCGATCCAGGCGGTGGTCCTGCCGGTCGCCTGTACGTTCCTCTCTCGGTTCGGGCCCGCGTCTTGCAGTGGGGTCATGAGTCGCCCTTGACATGCCATCCTGGCAGTGCTCGCACACTGGAGTTCCTCCGACGGCGGTTTTGGTGGCCGTCCATCAAGAAGGACGTGCAGGTCTATGTTGAGGCCTGCCCTGTGTGCAACCAGGGAAAGTCGACACGCCAGCGACCCCAGGGACTGCTCCATCCCTTACCTGTTCCTCGAAGGCCATGGTCACACCTTTCTCTGGACTTTGTTACGGGACTTCCTCTATCCCAGGGCAACACCGTCATCCTTGTGGTGGTAGACCGTTTCTCTAAGGCTGCCCGGTTTATTCCCCTGCCCAAGCTGCCCTCGGCTAAGGAGACTGCGGAGCTCCTCATGAACCATGTCTTCCGGATATTTGGCATTCCCCTGGACGTGGTCTCTGACCGAGGTCCCCAATTCTCGTCCCGGTTTTGGGGGGCCTTCTGCAGGCTTATTGGGGCCACAGCCAGCCTATCGTCAGGATTCCATCCAGAGTCTAATGGCCAAACGGAACGGATTAATCAGGATCTGGAGACCACCCTGCGGTGTATGGCGGCCAGTAATCCCACGTCTTGGGCCACCTATATCATTTGGGCTGAATATGCCCACAACACCCTCCAGTCCTCAGCCACCGGATTGTCCCCCTTCGAATGCCAGTTCGGTTACAACCCTCCTTTGTTTCCAGAGGAAGAGGCGCAAGTTGGTGTTCCCTCGGCCCAGCGCTTTGTCCAACGCTGTAGGCGGACCTGGAAGAAGGCCAGGTGTACCCTCCTTCGGACCTCCCAGAGATACCAAAGTCAGGCTAATCGCCACCGCCGGACGGCCCCTAGTTTCCGAGCTGGTCAGAGAGTTTGGTTGGCCACTAAGAACTTGCCCCTCCGGGTCGAATCCAAGAAGCTTTCCCAGAGATACATCGGCCCTTTCCGCATTTCTAGAAAGGTTAACCCTGTGTCGTATCGTTTAGTTCTGCCTCGCTCCCTTAGAGTTAACCCCACTTTCCATGTTTCACTCCTTAAACCTGTCTTGTCTTCTCCTTTTGCCCCCCACACAGACCCCCGCCACCTCCCAGGATCATAGACGGCCAGCCAGCCTACACAGTCCGCCGGATACTGGACTCCCGGAGGGTCCAGAACTCTCTGCAGTATCTGGTGGACTGGGAGGGCTACGGGCCAGAGGAGCGCTCCTGGGTTCCGGCCAGGGACATCCTGGACCCAGGGTTGATCCGAGATTTTCGCACCCTGGGGCCAGGGTGTTCTGGAAGGAACGTCAGGAGTCGTTCCTAGAGGAGGGGGTCCTGTCAGCTTCCTGCTTCCCCTGTTTGTCTCCTGGCCTCTAGAGGTCAGCTGTGTTCCCCCTTTGCCTTAGTTTTTCCTCATGTGTCCTAATTAGCTTATCTATGTCACCTGTGCCTTGTTTCCCCTTGAGTATTTTAGCTGTGTGTTTTCCCCTTGTTTCTCACTTGGTTATTGCGTCCTGTCTATGTGTCTCCTGCTTTGTCCCACCGTATCAGTCCTAGTAAGTTATTCGAAGTTATCTTTAGTTTGTTTTTCTCCCCTCGGGGAGTTGTTTTGTTTTGCCTCCTGTTTTGAACATTAAATCTACTTACCTGGAGTATTGCCTGGGGTGTTTCATTTGGGTCCTACAACATCTCCTCTGTGGCAAGGGGTAGTACCCCCAGCTCTACACATTTGAGACCGGAGTTCTAGCCCGGCTTGTGACAGATTGATGTACCCTTATAGCGCGAGTACACAGAGCTGATGTCCCTTTATAGCCGAGTACACTGAGCTGATGTCCCCTAATAGCGTGAGTACACCGAGCTGATGTCCCCTTATAGCGCGAGTAAACCGAGCCGATGTCCCCTTATAGCGCGAGTACACCGAGCCGATGTCCCCTTATAACGCGAGTACATCGAGCTGATGTCCCCTTATAGCGCTAGTACACCGGGCTGATGTCCCCTTATAACGCGAGTACACCGAGCCGATGTCCCCTTATAGCGCGAGTACACCGAGCCGATGTCCCCTTATAGCGCGAGTACACCAAGCCGATGTCCCCTTATAGCGCGAGTACACCGAGCTGATGTCCCCTTATAGCGCGAGTACACCAAGCCGATGTCCCCTTATAGCGCGAGTACACCGGGCTGATGTCCCCTTATAACGCGAGTACACCGGGCTGATGTCCCCTTATAACGCGAGTACACCGTGCTGATGTCCCCTTATAACGCGAGTACACTGAGCCGATGTCCCCTTATAGCGCGAGTACACCGAGCCAATGTCCCCTTATAACGCGAGTACACTGAGCCGATGTCCCCTTATAGCGCGAGTACACCGAGCCAATGTCCCCTTATAGCGCGAGTACACCGAGCCGATGTCCCCTTATAGCGCCAGTACACCAAGCCGATGTCCCCTTATAGCGTGAGTACACCGAGCTGATCTCCCCTTATAGCCTGAGTACACCGAGCTGATGTCCCCTTATAGCGCGAGTACACCGGGCTGATGTCCCCTTATAGCGTGAGTACACCGAGCTGATGTCCCTTTATAGCCTGAGTACACCGAGCCGATGTCCCCTTATAGCCCGAGTACACCGGGCTGATGTCCCCTTATAGCGTGAGTACACCGAGCTGATGTCCCCTTATAGCCTGAGTACACCGAGCCGATGTCCCCTTATAGCTTGAGGACACCGTGTCTGCGCCACACGGCATGTAGAAATGTTGCAACTGTTAATTACTGTACACAAAACAATGTCCATTACAGGCTAGAACACTTTACAATGCAAGAAGGTACAGGTAGCTTCCAGCTTTGTTGGCTAACTTTCCTTGCTAGTTTACAGCTGAAGCTAACACCAATTTAGTTTCGAATTGTACCCATAAATGTTGGTAGTAATAATAGTAATGTTGTTGTAGTTGATAACAAGACAAAGAAAGTGAGCAGAAGGGTCACAGTCTGAGTGCAAAATACTTCCACTGAAATTATTCTTTAGAGTGATGACTCCAGCGAAGCATTCAGAACCATGAGAGAGCCATAAATCATTTCCGCACTGTGCTCTCCAGAAGTTGACGCCAGTAGAAATAGAATGAGACTCTTGAAAAAAACATAAATCGGTTTAAAGCTGTTTGGCGAATAATAATAAGGCTTTGCGCTTTACATTATTTCCAGCATTGAGTCAGTCACGTCTCTCCTGTCTCTCTCACTGTGTGTGATTGACGTCATTAGGTCTTAAAGAGGTCTTGTAAAATAATAGATTGCTTCTTCTATGTAAATGTCCCAAATAGAAAGGAAACAGATTGTTTGTCATCTGTAGGCCCATGAAATCAGCCAAAAGAAAGCTCAATAACTCAGTGCATTCATATATGCATTCACCTGTACTGTGAATAGACCTAGGCTATCTTGATTTACCCAGTTTATCAATAGATATTTACCATTCAAATAAATGATTACAATTATGTTGTTTTGTAGTTAGATTGGTAAAAACAAAGTCAAAGTGATTTTATAATTGTATAATTGATTAATTAATGCATATGTGGCTGTCTCTGAAAAATTGACATCAAACATTTCAAATGTAATGATATTGAAGTAAAAAGATCGGTCTCGTTTTGGTATCGTTTTGGTATTGAGTACCGTGATGGTTTCGAGTAGCGTGATACAGAACCTGGTATCGGTATCGAATTCAAAATTCTGGTATTGTGACGACACTATTACAGACCTGTGTCATACTGTGTGCTGTCCTGGGCTGGGCTGGGTATGGGCTTGGCTGTGGTGTGTGTATGTGTGTGTGTGTATGTGTGTGTGTGTGTTTGTACGTGTGTATGTGTGTGTGTGTGTGTGTGTGTGCATGTGTGTGTGTGTGAGTGTGTGTGTGTGTGTGAATGTGTGTGTGCATGTGTGTGTGTTTGTGTGTGTGTGAGTGTGTGTGTGTGTGTGTGTGAATGTGTGTGTGTATGTGTATGTGCGTGTGTGTGTGTGTGTGTGTGTGTGTGTGTGTGTGTGTATGTGCGTGTGTGAGGGAGGGAGGTTAAAACAGGTGTCCCACTGGAGATGAACTGTGTCAGTAGTAACCGGGGCTCTGGGCCTGTTCTTAGTCTTAATGTTCCGCACTGATGAACCTGTGTGTGTGTACGTGTGTATCAAGTGAGTGAGCATGTGTGTAGCGCAGCAGTGGTGGATTAGTGTCTTATTGTCTATTTATCTCTATCTCTCTCTCTCTCACTCTTTCTCTCTCTCTGTGGGAGATGTGAGGCGGAAGATGTCTGGAGTTTAAGTTAATAAGATTTAGTGTCAGTCCACTTTAGATAGGGAGGATACATTGGTAGATGGCAGAAAAGATGACAGGATCTCTGTCTAGTTACAGTAACAGGGTCTCTCTCCAGTCACAGTAACAGGGTCTCTCTCCAGTCACAGTAACAGGGTCTCTCTCTCCAGACAGGGTCTCTCTCCAGTCACAGTAACAGGGTCTCTCTCCAGTCACAGTAACAGGGTCTCTCTCCAGTCACAGTTGTCACGAACCGGCTCAAGTTCGTAACAAAAGGGAGACACGTGGAGACAAGGAGTACTCAAAGTATATATTTATTAATTAAAGTAACTAACTGAAATAACAATGGGGTGTGTAATCAGTAATCAGTAGTGTAAGTGAGTGTTTGCTTGCATAAATGTAATATAGAAAAGTGTTGATAAGTGCCAAAGCAAACAACCCAAAAAAGGCCACAAAAATATCACAACCAAAATCAAAGTATCTGCCTGGAGAGAGTCTCCCTAATGAATGTAGAAGAGGTCCATTTATCCTGGGACAACCCGGCCCAGGTGTTTCCCATGTAGCTGACGACCCTCCCAACTCCGCCCACCGGCATCCTAACAAGGAAACAAGAACAAAGAGAGAATACGGCAGACAGAGTGGGAGGGTCGTCACACCCCCCCCCATAAGACCGGGGACCAACAAGGACCCCGGACCAACATACCAGTCCCTGCGTCCCAACCTGACAAATTGTACATGTTCACACCTCCACTTGCCCCACCCATCATCCTCCTCTCCAGCCCTCAGCAACCTTTACACAGGAAGCAACCTTTAAGAGGAAAGAAGAACACAAGACTAGGAGGGGACAAACAGGAAAGATAGAACATGACAAAATCAAACAATGGTCGGTCACATCAATATTCATGAACAGGGCGCACGTCACCCTGCCCAACCACCTTTCCAAGGTATACCACAGTCGCCTGAGCAAACTCACATTCAGCCAAATTCATCGTGAGGCGACCCGCAGCCAGACGTCCGAACAAGGCCTGAATACGGGACAGATGCTCCTCCCAAGCATCTGCATATATCACTACATCGTCCAGATAAACAGCGCAACCCGGCCAGACCAGAGACAACCCTGTTCATAAATCGCTGAAAAGTGGCAGGCGCATTACGCAGTCCGAAACTCATAACCGAATACGAGTACAGACCAACAGGTGTAATAAAGGCAGAGATTTCACGTGCCCTACTCATCAGTGGCACCTGCCAATACCCCTTTAACAGGTCAAATTTGCTCACAAACGTAGCTCGCCCGACTTGACCAACGCAGTCCTCCATCCGAGGAAGAGGAAATGAATCCGGCCCAGTGACATCGTTTACCTTACGGTAGTCCGTACAAAATCTATTTGTTCCATCCGATTTACTGCCCAAGATACAGGGAGAAGCCCAACTGGAGAAAGAAGGATCTGCTATTTTACTCTCCAGCATGTACCTGACCTCAGCATCCAGACAACGCAGTTTCTCTGAAGAAACTCTATAGAACCGTTGACGAATGGGGTCAGCATCTCCAATGTCAATATCATGTTCTATTAAGTTTGTACGTGTAGGTGTATCCGAAAACAACCCTGGAAATCTCTGAATCAAACCAACCCTCTCTTTCCGCTCATCAACAGGTAGATGAGTAAGAAGGCTATCTACAATCTCCAGTGTCTCTGAATTTTTCAATCTACCCTGCAGTATGCAATCGTCAGGACCAGAAACATCTTCCTGCTCCTGCACAGACCTAGCATGACCAGAACTCAGGGAATAAACAATATCAGCCAAAAGAACAGCCTTACCGTCCTCTGTAGACTCCCCCTGTTCAGTCTCAGAGGAACGTGCATAATAGGGTTTTAACAAATTTACATGGCACAGTTGGTGTGCTTTCCTCCGTTCTGGAGTGGCAACTAGATAATTTTGCTCAGTGTACTGGCGCACCACTGTATATGAACCTTGAAACTTGGCTTGAAAAGGAGAACCAACAATTGGCAGCAGAGCCAGAACCTGATCACCTGGACTAAAGTGATGAGGCTCAGCTCGCGATCATATATGCTCTTCATCCTGTCCTGTGAAGATGATAGCTCCTCTTTAGCCATTTCCCCAGCGGCATACAAGCGTCGCCGAAAATCACCCACATATGATAACAGGGACTGAGGAGGCTCGGGAGACTTCCAGTCATCCTGGAGAACAGATAAAAGCCCACGCACCCGATGTCCAAACACTAGGTCATTTGGGCTAAAACCCGTGCTCTCCTGTGAAACCTCCCTAGCAGCTAACAGTAACCAAGGCAACCCCTCCTCCCAATCCTTATCCATCTCAGTACAATAAGCTCTCAACAAAGACTTAAGTGTTTGATGGAAACGTTCCAGTGCTCCTTGACTTTGGGCATGATAAGCGCTAGACAAGTTGTGTTTAATATGGAGTTGTTGGAGAACCTGTCCAAAGAGATTAGAGGTGAAATTAGATCCTTGATCACTTTGAATGACCTTAGGGATTCCAAACAGTGAGAGAAACTGAGTCAAAGCTTTTAACACAGCCTTAGTCGTGATAGACCGGAGAGGGTAGGCAACAGGAAACCCAGTGGTCTGACACATCACAGTCAACAAATAATTACTACCCTTTCTAGAACGAGGCAGAGGACCAACACAATCAATAATCAAATACTCAAAAGGTTTACTGAGTACAGGAATAGGGAACAGTGGTACCGGCTTAATAGCTTGATTAGGTTTACCAGTTAATTGACAGGTGTGACAAGTTTTGATGAAATCAGAAACATCCCTCTTTAATCTTGGCCAAAAAAAATGTCGTAATATGTGATTGTAGGTTTTTCTCACACCCATATGCCCAGCAACGTCGTTGTGAGAAGTTGTCAGCACCAACTCACGAAGCCTAACTGGTACCACAACCTGACTAATCGCCTCCCCCAGAAAACAACTACCATGAGACATCCACTTCCTCATCAGGACCTCCTCTTGGAGAAAATAGCCCTGTGCGACATCTCCCAACTGTTCTACAGGCACAATCTGGTCCCGCAACTCTTCTAATGTAGGGTCAGCCCGTTGCGCCTCGATTAAATCGGAGCGGGATACGGATAACGGGATAACAGGGAAAACAGTAACAGACTTCTTTATGGTATTCTCGTTAGCCAGTTCCGTAACCAAGTCATCAGGGATCATAGAACGCGTCACTGCACACGCAGAAAACACCTCTGGGAAATTCTGCGCACTCTCATCAGGAATCCCTACAATTGAAGGCTTATTAGAAACCGCTAAAGATGGAAACACGATAGGCCACACACGCTCCCCAGCCAAGTTATTTCCAAGGATCACGTCAACACCCTCAATAGGCAATGAAGGACGCACCCCCCACAACAACCTCACCTTTCACCAGTCCACAATCCAACATCAGTTTATGCAATGGAACTGACAGAGTGTTCAAACCTATTCCCCTAATTAGAACACTATTCCCCGAATCAGTCTCCGCAGAGAAGGGTAACACAGATTCCAACACAAATGATTCAGAGGCACCTGTATCTCTTAGGATCTTTACTGGCACTAGGTTCTTACTTCCTACCATAGACACAAAACCCTCCGTAACAAAAGGTAAATAGTCGGGATCAATATAGCCCTTCACATGGCTCTGAGCATGAGACAATGCGTCAGGAGTGAACTGATGTGGAACAGGCGCTGCTAACGCTATAGGCCTCGATTTACCATAAGCACCTGTACTGAATTTACCCCTAGACCTAAGAATCGGACATTCATTCTTCCAATGACCTAATTCTCGACAGTAGTGACACTCTTGACCAAAGTCAGTTTTACCACGGGTATCAGGCTCAACCCCAGTTGAATGAAACTCTGCCCGGGAACCGAAGTATCTCGGCGAGCGAGGCCCAACTCTCTGCAAACACCCCCACTCACTCCGAATACGGGGTTCTGCAAAAAAATGTGTGTGAGTCAACACATATTCATCTGCCAAAACCGCAGCTTCAGCGACAGTCTTTATTTTTCGTTCGTTAATGTACGTCGCTATACGATCAGGGATTGTGTCCTTAAATTGTTCTAACATAATCAGATCACACAGCCCTTGGAAAGTCATAACTGCAGAGGCGGAACACCAGCGATTGAACTGTGAAGATAATATTCGCGCAAACTCAACATGAGTCTGCTGATCATCCCTTTTTTAACGTTCTAAATCGTTGGCGGTAAGCCTCAGGGACCAATTCATAACTCTGTAACACAGCCGTTTTAACCTTCTCATAACTAACACTGTCTGCTACACTAAGAGCTGAATATGCTTCTTGCGCTTTACCAGTCAGCACACACTGCAACATCAAAGTGCGATCAGAATCAGGCCAACTCCTAGCGTCAGCAACACGCTCAAACAACGAAAAGAATGTCTCCGGGTCCTTTTCATTAAACTGGGGCAACAACCGTAAATTCCCAACAATATCAAATGTGTCTGGATTACGACCAAAAGAGGAACGACCCCTAGGTAACTCTGGGTCATCTTCCCAGAGCAAACTCTCCCCTGAGAGCTTTCCTTCCCCTAACCAACTCTAGTCGCTCTTGTTGCAGCTTGATTTTAGCACGCTCCATATCCTGTTTAAATTCCAATTCCCCTTTCATATTTTACACGATCATGCTCCATTTTAGCTTGTTCATGCTCCATTTTAGCTCTCTGTCCATTTCGTTCATGCTCCATTTTAGCTTGTTCATACTCCATTTTAGCTCTTTGTCCATGCTCTAGCTGTAACAGAAGCAGTTCTTTCTGCTGTTCAAAAAGAAGACTACTATGACTAACCGATGGAGCGATCATTGTAACATATCGGGAGACAACGTGTCCTCAGCAGAGGCTGCCCCAGTGGTAACATCCAGAATACCACTCTCCATCAAATTGGCCTTCAATATTAACCTAATAGAATTTTTTAGGCGTTTATCACTAATTTCAACCTTGTAGTGTTCAGCAACCTTCAACAGCTGTTCTTTAGTACATAATTCTAACAGTTCTTCTGATGGAAAGCGAATGAACTCATCTACATTAGACGCCATAATCAGGAAAAAAAAATATATATATAGATCATAATAATCTTGCTCAACCCCTCTGCTGAGCACACCAGACACAAGAGAAATGACAATCACACCGAGCACCACAGAAGAGAGCTGGGATATGGAGCTTCCCCAACCTACAATAACTCAACCCTAGTCTTCGTGCAGATTCGCGGTGGGTAATTACGCACTGTAGCCCGCTGGCAAGGAATTAAACCCCCAGCACGCTGGTAGATTTCCCCAAGCCACGGATGTGCCCCGAGACAACTGCTCAGTCCACTGACACCACACAAAAATAACAAACATTTAACCATGCCCAACGTATCCCAAACAAAACACGTCACTAAGCCTATCCGGGGAAAAAGCTATAGCTCCGGGTAGCAAATGTCACTACCCTACCCAATCTCCCACTGAGGTACACAGCCGATTGTACTCACCTCAGACCGATGTCCCAACAGCGAGTAGAGCAAGAGTTTCCAGGCTGGGCAGGGACTGGAAACTAACCAATGTACTCTCTCCAACGCAGTACAAAACCCAAAGGCAACCAATACTGGCCTATCAAACTCAAACAAACTAACAAAATTTACAAAGAAAAACCCTACAGCATTGGACATTAACTCCACGTTCTCCCAAACACAACCAGTTCAAAATCCCGGACGAGCCCCCCACTTGTCACGAACCGGCTCAAGTTCGTAACAAAAGGGGAGACACGTGGAGACAAGGAGTACTCAAAGTATATATTTATTAATTAAAGTAACTAACTGAAATAACAATGGGGTGTGTAATCAGTAATCAGTAGTGTAAGTGAGTGTTTGCTTGCATAAATGTAATATAGAAAAGTGTTGATAAGTGCCAAAGCAAACAACCCAAAAAAGGCCACAAAAATATCACAACCAAAATCAAAGTATCTGCCTGGAGAGAGTCTCCCTAATGAATGTAGAAGAGGTCCATTTATCCTGGGACAACCCGGCCCAGGTGTTTCCCATGTAGCTGACGACCCTCCCAACTCCGCCCACCGGCATCCTAACAAGGAAACAAGAACAAAGAGAGAATACGGCAGACAGAGTGGGAGGGTCGTCACACAGTAACAGGGTCTCTCTCCAGTCACAGTAACAGGGTCTCTCTCTCCAGACAGGGTCTCTCTCCAGTCACAGTAACAGGGTCTCTCTCCAGTCACAGTAACAGGGTCTCTCTCTCCAGACAGGGTCTCTCTCCAGTCACAGTAACAGGGTCTCTCTCCAGTCACAGTAACAGGGTCTCTCTCCAGTCACAGTAACAGGGTCTCTCTCTCCAGACAGGGTCTCTCTCCAGTCACAGTAACAGGGTCTCTCTCCAGTCGTTCCCTCTGTGCGCCTCATGTCTCATGCTGATGGATGGTACACGCACGCATACACACACACACATACACATACACACACATACACGCATGCACACACACACACACACACACAGACACACATACACACACGTTTGTTTTACTATCCTTGTGTGGACCAATCCTAAACCTAACCCTAACTCCTAACCCTAAGCCTAACCCTTAACACCTATTGTCACGGTTTCGGCCGAGGCTGCCTCTCTTCCTTGCTCGGGCAGGCTTCGGCGTTCGTCGTCTCCGGAATACTAGCTGCCACCGTTGTATGTTTCTATGTTCGTTTGGTTTTGTCTGGATTATGTACACCTGTTGTCGTTTAGCGTCATTAGTGTCCTATAAGTTCTCGTTGTGTTTGTCAGGTGTTGTGTGTGATTGTTTTCGCTGTCGTGTTGGTGCGCTACTATTTACAGTGCGCTATTGTAGCTGGCCTCCTTTGTGTAGGAGAGTATTTTTCGCACATGTTTAGTGCGCCCTTTTGTTTACGCCTGTGTGCGCATTTTCTCGCCTCCGGGCTGTTGGATCGTGTTTTGAGTGTGCATTACTAAAGTCTTTTGGACTTATCTTCTGCGTCCTGCGCCTGATTCCCACACCACACCCACCTACAGCACCCGCTGACAGAATCACACACCATTCAGAATGGAATCAGCAGGAGCCGCAGCAGCACAGGAGACTTTGGAGGATCGGGTCCGGGAGCAGAATGACCAGATCCTTCGGATCGGGACCGCCCTGCAGGATGTTATTAACACACTTCAACGCTGGGAGACCCGAGGACACCCCCAACTCCACCTCCCCTGCCATCACCATCAGCCAGTCAGCCCATTCCCGCTCCGGAACCCAGGGGAATTCGACTCTCGCTCCCGAGGGCCTACGATGGGACCGCTGCCGGGTGTCAGGGCTTCCTTCTCCAGGTGGAGCTATACCTGGCCACCGTGTACCCGGCGCCCTCGGGACACGAGAGCGTGTCCGCCCTAATCTCCTGCCTTACCGGCAAGGCGTTGGAATGGGCCAACGCCGAGTGGAGGAGGATAGACGCTACCACCATCACATACGCTGAGTTCTACCGCCGCTTCAGGGCGGTGTTTGACCATCCACCGGAGGGGAAAGCGGCGGGGGAGCGTCTGTTCTGCCTCCGGCAGGGGAGGAGGAGCGCCCAGGAGTTCGCGTTAGAATTCCGTACTCTAGCGGCGGATGCAGGGTGGAATGAGCGGCCCTCATCGATCACTACCGCTGTAGTCTACGAGAGGACGTCCGTCGGGAGCTGGCCTGTAGGGACACCAGTCTCTCTTTCGACCAGTTAGTCGACATGTCCATCAGGCTGGACACCCTGCTGTTTACCCGCGGACATTCCGAGGGGGGTCCGTCCATTTCACCCTCCAGCGCCTCCGAGCCGAGCCCTATGGAGCTTGGGGGCGCTGGTGCTAGAGAGAGGAGGGGTCGGAGTACGAGGGGGCCCGTCTCCTGCACCAACTGTGGCCGTGGAGGACACACCGCGGCTAGGTGCTGGGGATGGCCTCCTAGGGGAGAAGACGACAGGCCCCGCACTGGGGAGTCCTTCCAGGTGAGTAGGCGCCCCACTCACCCAGAGCTCTCTGTTGCGCACTTCTGTATACCTGTGCGTTTTCCACAGGTAGCACCTCATTCCCAGCATAAGGCGCTGGTAGATTCAGGCGCGGCTGGGAATTTTGTTGATAGGAAATTTTGTTTAGAATTAGGGATTCCCCTTCTTCCTGTTGACGTCCCATTCCCCATTCATGCCCTAGATAGCCGTCCGTTGGGATCGGGCTTGATCAGGGAGGTCACGGCGCCACTTAGGATGTGTGCGCAGGGGGGTCATAAGGAGATGATCCAGCTATTTCTGATCGACTCGCCTGCGTATCCGGTGGTGCTGGGCATGCCCTGGTTGAGTATCCATAACCCGTCTATTTCGTGGCAGGAGAGGGCTCTGATGGAGTGGTCTGCCCAGTGTGTGGGTCGATGTTTAGGCGTTTCCGTAGGGGCTACCTTGGTGGAGAGTCCAAACCAGGTGCCCGCATTGCACGTTCTCCCTGAGTATGAGGATTTGGCTATTGTGTTCAGTAAGTCGAGGGCGACGCAGTTGCCTCCCCATAGGCAGGGAGATTGTGCGATAGACCTACAGGCAGGAGCTGCGCTCCCACGGAGCCATGTGTATCCTCTGTCTCAGGAGGAGAAGAGAGCTATGGAGACTTACATAGACGAATCTCTGAGACAAGGATACATACGGCCATCCACTTCCCCTGCGTCCTCGAGTTTCTTTTTTGTGAAGAAAAAGGATGGAGGGTTACGCCCGTGCATTGATTACCGTAGTCTCAATCAGATCACGGTGAAGTACAGTTATCCACTTCCTCTGATTGCGACCATGACGGAGTCATTGCACGGGGCACGTTTTTTCACTAAATTAGATCTCAGGAGCGCGTACAACTTGGTGCGCATTAGGGAGGGCGATGAATGGAAGACAGCCTTTAGTACCACCTCGGGCCATTACGAGTATCTTGTCATGCCATACGGGTTGATGAACGCTCCTTCAGTTTTCCAATCATTCGTGGATGAGATATTCAGGGACATGCAGGTGCAGGGGGTGGTCGTGTACATAGATGACATTCTCGTGTACTCGTCTACCCGAGTCGAGCATGTGGCTCTGGTGCGCCGAGTGTTGAGGAGGCTGTTGGAGCACGACCTGTATGTCAAGTTAGAGAAGTGTCTGTTTTTCCAGGAGTCTATCTCCTTTTTGGGTTATCAGTTGTCTGCGTCAGGGGTGAAGATGGAGGTTGACCGGGTGTCAGCCGTGCGTAATTGGCAAACGCCAACCACTGTGAAGGAGGTGCAGCAGTTTTTGGGGTTTGCGAATTACTACCGGAGGTTTATCCGGGGGTTTTGGACAGGTGGCAGCTCCCATAACGTCTCTTTTGAAGGGGCGGTCCGGTGCGTTGCAGTGGTCAGCCGAGGCGGACAGGGCTTTTGGGAGGCTGAAGGACCTGTTTACCTCGGCTCCGGTGCTGGCGCATCCGGATCCCTCTTTACCATTTCAGGTAGAGGTGGACGCGTCAGAGGCCGGTATAGGAGCCGTGCTCTCGCAACGGTCCGGCACGCCACCTAAACTCCGCCCCTGTGCCTTTTATTCCAAAAGCTCAGTCCGGCGGAGCGGAAATTATGACGTAGGGGACAGGGAGCTGTTAGCCGTGGTACAGGCCCTAAAGGTGTGGAGGCACTGGCTTGAGGGGGCTCAACACCCTTTCCTCATTTTGACTGACCACCGTAACCTGGAGTACATCCGGGCAGCTAGGAGACTGAACCCTCGCCAGGCGCGGTGGAATATGTTTTTGACCCGGTTCGTATTTAAGATCACGTACATCCCTGGGTCACAGAACGGTAAGGCAGACGCACTGTCTCGGCGGTATGACACGGAGGAGAGGTCCGTGGAGCCCACTCCCATACTGCCGGAGTCTTGTCTGGTGGCACCGGTAGTGTGGGAGGTCGATGCTGAACTCGAGCGGGCGTTGCGCACCGACCCTAGTCCTCCTCAATGCCCGGAGGGTCGGACGTACGTTCCGCTCGAGGTTCGGGATCGATTGATCTATTGGGCTCACACGTCACCCTCCTCTGGACATCCTGGTATAGGCCGGACAGTGCACTGCCTTAGTGCTAAGTACTGGTGGCCCACGTTGGCGAGGGATGTGAGGGTTTATGTCTCCTCCTGCTCGGTGTGCGCCCAGTGTAAGGCGCCTAGACATCTGCCTAGGGGTAAGTTACTACCCCTGCCCGTTCCACAACGACCATGGTCTCACCTCTCGGTGGACTTCATCACTGACCTTCCTCCCTCACAGGGGAATACTACTATACTGGTCGTTGTGGACCGGTTCTCTAAGGCCTGTCGTTTTCTCCCTATGCCGGGCCTTCCTACTGCCCTACAGACCGCCGGAGCTCTATTCACCCATGTTTTCCGGCACTACGGGGTACCCAAGGATATTGTGTCTGATCGAGGTCCCCAATTCACCTCCAGAGTCTGGAGAGCCTTTATGGAGCGGTTGTTGGTCTCGGTGAGCCTCACCTCGGGTTACCATCCGGAGAGTAATGGGCAGGTGGAACGTGTGAACCAGGATGTGGGTAGGTTTCTTAGATCATACTGCCAGGACCGGCCGGAGGAGTGGGCACGGTACGTTCCCTGGGCAGAAATGGCCCAGAATTCCCTACGCCATTCCTCCACTAACCTAACCCCTTTCCAATGTGTGTTAGGTTACCAGCCGGTTCTGGCACCTTGGCAGCAGAGCCAGATCGAGGCTCCTGCGGTGGATGAGTGGGTGCGGCGCTCGGAGGAGACGTGGAACGCTGCACACGTCCACCTGCAGCGGGCCCTCTGTCGTCAAAAGGCGAGCTCCGATCTCCACCGCAGTGAGGGACCGGTGTACGCACCTGGTGATCGAGTCTGGCTCTCTACCAGAAACCTGCCCCTCCGCCTGCCCTGTCGGAAACTGGGTCGGCGGTTTGTGGGGCCGTTTAAAGTCCTGAGAAGATTGAACGAGGTGTGTTACAGATTACAATTACCTATTGAGTATAAAAGTATTAACCCCTCGTTCCATGTGTCTCTTCTCAGGCCGGTGGTAGCTGGCCCACTCCAGGAAAATGAGATCAAGGAGACTCCTCCGCCCCCATTGGACATCGAGGGGGCACCGGCGTACTCCGTGCGGTCCATCTTGGATTCGAGACGTCGGATGGGGGGTCTCCAATATCTGGTGGAGTGGGAGGGGTACGGCCCAGAGGAACAGTGCTGGGTGCCGAGGAGAGACATTTTGGACCCGTCTCTCCTGACAGAATTCCACCGTAGTCACCCGACTCGCCCTGCTCCGCGTCCTCCTGGTCGTCCCCGAGGCCGGAGTCGGCGCACGTCTGGAGCCGCGCGTCAAGGGGGGGGTACTGTCACGGTTTCGGCCGAGGCTGCCTCTCTTCCTTGCTCGGGCAGGCTTCGGCGTTCGTCGTCTCCGGAATACTAGCTGCCACCGTTGTATGTTTTTTATGTTCGTTTGGTTTTGTCTGGATTATGTACACCTGTTGTCGTTTAGCGTCATTAGTGTCCTATAAGTTCTCGTTGTGTTTGTCAGGTGTTGTGTGTGATTGTTTTCGCTGTCGTGTTGGTGCGCTACTATTTACAGTGCGCTATTGTAGCTGGTCTCCTTTGTGTAGGAGAGTATTTTTCGCACATGTTTAGTGCGCCCTTTTGTTTACGCCTGTGTGCGCATTTTCTCGCCTCCGGGCTGTTGGATCGTGTTTTGAGTGTGCATTACTAAAGTCTTTTGGACTTATCTTCTGCGTCCTGCGCCTGATTCCCACACCACACCCACCTACAGCACCCGCTGACACCTACCCCCTAACCCTAAACCTAATTGTAACCCTAACCCTAAACCTAACCCCTAAACCTAAAATAGCCTTTTTCCTTGTGTGGGACAGGCGAAATGTCCCCACTTGTCTGAATTTTCCTTGTTTTACTATCATTGTGAGGACTTCTGATCCCCACAAGGATAGTAAAACCAAACACACATACACACACACACCCACACTCTCATCAGGGGATGAGTGTTTGGGAAATGAAGCGCTGCTCCGTGAACTTATCCGTCTGCTCCGACAGTTTTCCCTCTTTTTCCTGAGGCGGGGAATAACAAGCGGAACAATTTCATCTCTCTCCCTCTCTCTCCCTCTCCCTCTCCCTCTCTCTCTCTCTCTCTCTCTCTCTCTCTCTCTCTCTCTCTCTCTCTCTCTCTCTCTGTCTCTGTCTCTGTCTCTGTCTCTGTCTCTGTCTCTGTCTCTGTCTCTGTCTCTGTCTCTGTCTCTCTGTCTCTGTCTCTGTCTCTCTCTCTCTCTCTCTCTCTCTCTCTCTCTCTCTCTCTCTCTCTCTCTCTCTCTCTCTCTCTCTCTCTCTCTCTCTCTCTCTCTCTCTCTCTCTCTCTCTCTCTCTCTCTCTCTCTCTCTCTCTCCCTCTCTCTCTGCATCTTTTACCTTCTTTCTCCTATAAACAGGTGTGGTAAATCAATCTCTAAATTAAGCTCCGGCTCTTGCTCCGGCGTCTGAGGCGTTCCGAATGAAAATGGTAATTGTCTGACCTTGAGTAGTTCTCTGAAGCGTCTCAGAGGCCTGAAAAGACCATTAAGTAGATCACTCTTTCATTCAGGAACAGCAGATCTCAGGGTCACATGTTTTCATATTCACTCTTTATTCAGAGTGTGTGTGTTTGTGTTTATGTCTGTGTGTCTGAGTTTGTGTGTGTTAGTGTGTGTGTTGTCTCATCTGTTTGATGTCTCTCAGTCAGGAGAAGCGTTCCTCCTTTGGCTCCAGTAGTTGCATTCACTGGATTATAGAGAATAATAATGTATTAGCATGACGAAGAGCTGCACTGAGCTACTTACTTTGTGTGTGTGTGTGTGTGTGTGTGTTTGTGTGTGTGTGTGTGTGTGTGTGTGATGACATCATGATGATGGCGACAACAACGACAAGGATATATTGACAGTGATAATGATGATGAAGATGACATATGATGGTGACGATGATGATGATGGTGGATCATATGTCTGGAGGCAGCTGTTTATATTGTTTATTACCTGACAGATGTAACATTTCGCTCACATAGACCTTTTGTGAAGGCATGGATGACAGGATTGTGTTGATGACGTAATCATGGAGAATATATCTCTGTCTTGCCCCATCCATATAGGGAAACCTAATAAATTAAATTAAATTGTATTTGTCACATGTGCCAAATACAACAGGTGTAGACTTTACCGTGAAATGCTTACTTACGAGCCCTTTCCCAACAATGCAGAGTTTAAAAGTAAGAAAAATTTGCAAAAAATAAAATAGGAAATAGGAGCAATAACAATAATGAGACTATATACAAGGAGAACTGGTACAGAGTCAATGTGCAGAGGTATGAGGTAGTAATGAGACTATATACAAGGAGAACTGGTACCGAGTCAATATGCAGGGGTACAAGGTAGTAATGAGACTATAAACAAGGAGAACTGGTACCGAGTCAATATGCAGGGGTACAAGGTAGTAATGAGACTATATACAAGGAGAACCGGTACCAAGTCAATGTGCAGAGGTACGAGGTAGTAATGAGACTATATACAAGGAGAACCGGTACCAAGTCAATGTGCAGAGGTACGAGGTAGTAATGAGACTATATATACAAGGAGAACCGGTACCAAGTCAATGTGCAGAGGTACGAGGTAGTAATGAGACTATATACAAGGAGAACCGGTACCAAGTCAATGTGCAGAGGTACGAGGTAGTAATGAGACTATATATACAAGGAGAACCGGTACCGAGTCAATGTGCAGAGGTACAAGGTAGTGGAGGTAATTGAGGTAATATGTACATGTAAAAGTGACTAGGCAATCAGGATAGATACTAAACAGAGTAGCAGCAGCGTATGTGAAAAGTGTGAAAGAGTGTGAAAGGGTGTCTATATGTGTATGTCTGCGCACACGTGTGTGTATCTACATCTATGTGTGTGTTAGACCGTATCTTACATTGGCAATCCATTGTCAATCCTGGAGGTCGCTCCGCCGTCCCTCCCCCGTCCCCCGTCCCCCGTCCGTCCGTCCATCCGTCCTCCCCAGATAGCATATGAACAGGTCATAAGCCGTGGCAAAAAGCGTTTAGATTGACAGGAAGTTAGCTGTAAAACTGCAAAATGTTCTCTCAGCCTCATGGCAAAATGTGTAGAATATCAGGAAATTAGCTTTAAAAATGCAAAATTCTCTCAGCCTCATTGCAAAATGTATAGAATAGAATGAGATTAGCTATAAGAGGCACATTTTTATCTCTGCCCCATGGCAATAGTGTGTAGAATATCAGGAAATTAGCTTTACCTCTAAAAGTCTAAGCCATTGGGGTGGGGGTACTAAGCTAACATATGGAATTGTTTTAACATTGTCATACCATGGATCATTTAGCTATTTGATTTTGAATTGTAATACTACTATAGCCCATAGAAACACATACAAACAAATGAAAGTATGGAGGTAGTTTTGTGCCAACAAAAATAAGGGGTTAAATATTTGTCTTTCTTATGTCTCCAAGATATAGAACAGACACTTCAAAACCTTATCTCTTATGATACATTTTTGGACTGTATTTTTTTGCCATTTAGGAATGTGTTATTCAATGAGTTAACTTCAGACGAGTCCTGTGACACTTGTGGGGTTCGTAAAGCAAAACGGAGAACAGCATCATGTTTGTGAGAGCCTCCCCTTTCCAAAACGGACGCTACAGAGGTTTTTGTGAGAAGACCGATTTTCAGGATGTCGCATGGTCTGACAAACATCACTGTAGCTCGGCCACCTTCCACCGCAGACGCGGATGGCCGACATAGGCGGATGCGGTGGATTAAGACGCAGCCTTGATATCTCTTGTTTAAACTGGGACCTTTTTATTATGTTACTTAGATTGACACATGGGTGCGTCAATAGACTCTTAAGGATGAATTAAAAATGCTAAATTCTCTCAGACTCATTGCAAAAATGTGTAGAATAGCATGAAATTAGCTATAAAGTTTGCTCAGTCTGCGGTACACAGCTGAGCAGTCCGGTTATTTGAGGTCAATACCACACACTAGTCTGATGTAGACCGGGGTTATTAGTGGTCAATACCACACACTAGTCTGATGTGGACCGGGGTTATTTGAGGTCAATACCACACACTAGTCTGATGTAGACCAGGGTTAATAGAGGTCAATACCAAAAACTAGTCTGATGTAGACCGGGGTTATTTGAGGTCAATACCACACACTAGTCTGATGTAGACCAGGGTTAATAGAGGTCAATACACACACTAGTCTGGGAGTCTAATGGATTATGATGTGTTGGAGTTAGAGAGGGTCTAGGAGGCATCAGCAGAGAGGGAGAGGTTAGCTTCTGTTTCACACACACACACATGTACACGCACACGCATACGCACACGCACGCACACGCATACGCACACACACACACACACACACACACACACATCACACACACACACACACACACACACACGTACGATTCCCGGACGATTCCCTACAACTCCCAAAATCAGCTCTGTCATGTTACTCCAGTTTTAAGGTTTGGCAACACACACTAACACAGACACACACATACACATTTGGCAGATATCTCATACTCTCACAAACACATCCACTTATAAAAAACAGAATACTGACAGTGACAGACCTCCACCACACTGCCTGATTCCAGCGGACACACATAACCCTTCACTGAACTGAACTGCTCCTTACTGTGTTTCTCTCATTCAATATTTTCATTACAGCCCTAACAGAAAGGGAGAGGATGCCAGGGAGAAATGGAGAGGGTAGAGACCCAGTCTTGTTTGTGTCCCTGCCCTGACCTACTGACAGTCCACAATCCCCAGATAGTACAGCACTGATATGACACACAGACTGCCTGACTATGCCTGCTGTCTCTTTCTTTTTCTGCCTTTGGTTTAGTATGACTGTGTGTGTGTGTGTGTGTGTGTGTGTGTGTGTGTGTGTGTGTGTGTGTGTGTGTGTGTGTGTGTGTGTGTGTGTGTGTGTGTGTGTCTGTGTGTGTGTATGTGTGTGTGTGTTTGTGTGTGTGTGTGTGTTTGTATGTGTGTGTGTGTGTGTTTGTGTTTGTGTGTGTGTGTGTGTGTGTGTGTGTGTGTTTGTGTGTGTGTGTTTGTGTGTGTGTTTGTGTTTGTGTGTGTGTGCGTGTGTCCGTTCCTTCTGTTTTGAGTTCTGTATTGCCTGAGAGCAATAGTTATGATGTGAACAGAAATTGTCCGTCTCATTTTGTATTTGTGTTTTTGTCCTTTTGTACCAGTTCTCCTTGTCTCATTACTACCTTGTACCCCTACACATTGACTCGGTACCAGTTCTCCTTGTATATAGCCTCATTATTGATATTGCTACTATTTTCTACAGTATGTCGTTCAATTACAAAAACATGAAAGAAGGAGAGACATTTGACTTTACCGTTGTGACTAACAAAGTAGCTTATTCATTGAAAGCCTTGAAACCTTTCTGTCATTCCTGCGCTGTATTTTAGTTTCTTCATCCCCTTTCCTCTCCTCTCTCTCTCTCTCTCTCTCTCTCTCTCTCTCTCTCTCTCTCTCTCTCGTGCGCTCTCGCTCCCTCTCTCCCTCCCACCCTCTCTCTCTCTCCCTCTCTTTCTCAATTCAATTCAAAGGGCTTTATTGGCATGGGAAACATATGTCTACATTGCCAAAGAAAATTAAATAGACAATAAACAAAAGGAAAATAAACAAGGGAAATGTACAGTAAACATTACAAATCATGGGTATTAATATGGAGTTGGTCCCCCCTTTGCTGCTATAACAGCCTCCACTCTTCTGGGAAGGCTTTCCACTAGATGTTGGAACATTGCTGCGGTGACTTGCTTCCATTCAGCTACAAGAGCATTAGTGAGGTCGGGCATTGATGTTGGGCGATTATCAATCAATCAATCAAATTTATTTATAAAGCCCTTTTTACATCATCAGATGTCACAAAGTGCTATACAGAAACCCAGCCTAAACCCCAAACAGCAAGCATTAGGTCTGGCTCACAGTCGGCGTTCCAATTCATCCCATCCTAGGCTTGTGTGTGGCTGCTCGGCCATGGAAACCCATTTCATGAAGCTCCCGAAGAACAGTTATTGTGCTGGCGTTGCTTCCAGAGGCAGTTTGGAACTCGGTAGTGAGTGTAGCAACCGAGGACAGACAATTTTTACGTGCTACGTGCTTCAGCACTCGGCGGTCCCGTTCTGTGAGCTTGTATGGCCTACCACTTCGCGGCTGAGCCGATGTTGCTCATAGACGTTTCCACTTCATAATAACAGCACTTACAGTTGACCAGGGCAGCTCTAGAAGGGCAGAAATTTGACAAACTGTCACGCCCTGACTCAGGGGACGCTTATATGTTGAGTCAGGGTGTGTATATTCTTTGTTGTGTTTATTCTAGGTTGTCGATCTAGTATGTGTGGATCTATGTTGGCCGGTGTGGTTCCCAATCAGAGGCAGCTGTCGCTCGTTGTCTCTGATTGGGGACCATACTTAGGTGACACAAACTGACTGGTTGGAAAGGTGGCATCCCATGACGGTGCCATGTTGAAAGTCACTGAGCTCTTCAGTAAGGCCATTCTACTGCCAGTATTTGTCTATGGAGAGTGCATGGCTTTGTGCTCGATTTTATACACCTGTCAGCAGCGGGTGTGGCTGAAATAGCTGAATCCACTAATTTGAAGGGGTGTCCACATACTTTTCAATATATAGTGTATGTGTCTCTAATATGGTCATACATTTGGCAGGAGGTTAGGAAGTGCAGCTCGGTTTCCACCTTATTTGTGGGCATTGTGCACATAGCCTGTTTTCTCTTGAGAGCCAGGTCTGCCTACAGTGGTCTCTCTCAATAGCAAGGCTATGCTCACTGAGTCTGTACATAGTCAAATCTTTCCTTAATTTTGGGTCAGTCACAGTAGTCAGGTATTCTGCCACTATATACTCTCTGTTTAGGGCCAGATAGCATTCCAGTTTGCTCTGTTTTTTTGTTGATTCTTTCCAATGTGTCAAGTAATTATCTTTTTGTTTTCTCATGATTTTTGGGGTCTGTTTGTGTTTGTACCAGCTGGCAGGGGGGACTTTTCTCCAGGTTCATCTCTCTGTATGTGAGGGCTTTGTTATGGAACGTTTGAGAACCACTTCTTTTTAGGTGGTTGTAGAATTTAATTGGTATTTTCTGGAATTTGATAATTAGTGGGAATCGTCCTAATTCTCCTGTGCATGCATTATTTGGTGTTTTATGTTGTACAAGGGGGATGTTTTTGTAGAATACTGCATGCGGAGTCTCAATTTGGTGTTTGTCCCATTTTGTGAATTCTTGGTTGGTGAGCGGACCCCAGACCTCACAACCATAAAGGGCAATGGGTTCTATAACTGATTCAAGTATTTTAAGCCAGATCCTAATTGGGATGTCAAATTAAATTTTCCTTTTGATGGCGAAGAAGGCCCTTCTTGCCTTGTCTCTCAGATCGTTCACAGCTTTGTGGAAGTTACCTGAGGTGCTGTTGTTTAGGCCGAGGTAGGTATTGTTTTTTGTGTGCTCTAGGGCAACAGTGTCTAGGTGGAATATGTATTTATGGTCCTGACAACTGGACCTTTTTTTGGAACATCATTATTTTTGTCTTACTGAGATTTGCTGTCGGGGCCCAGGTCTGACAGAATATGTGCAGAAGATCTAGGTGCTGCTGTAGGCCCTCCTTGGTTGGAGACAGAAGCACCAGATCATCTGCAAACAGTAAACATTTGACTTCAGAGTCTAGTAGGGTGAGGCCGGGTGCTGTAGACTGTTCTAGGGCCCTCGCCAATTCATTGACATACTGTATATGTTGAAGAGGGTGGGGCTTAAGCTGCATCCCTGTCTCACTCCACAGCCCTGAGGAAAGAAATCTGTGTGTTTTTTGCCAATTTTAACTGCACACTTGTTGTTTGTGTACATGGATTTTATAATGTTTTTTTATAATTTTGCCTTTCTTTTGGTTTGTTTGTTTGTCATTAAAGGTGTGCAGGGTGAATACGTGGTCTGTCGTACAGTAATTTGGTAAAAAGCCATTTTGACATTTGCTCAGGACATTGTTTTCACTGAAGAAATGTAGGAGTCTGCTGTTAATGATAATGCAGAGGATTTTCCCAAGGTTGCTGTTGACACATATCACACAGTAGTTATTGTGGTCGAATTTGTCTCCACTTTTGTGGATGGGAGTGATCAGACGTTGGTTCCAAATATTGGGGAAGATGCCAGAGCTGAGGATGATGTTAAAGAGTTTAAGTATAGCCAATTGGAATTTGTGGTCTGTATATTTTATCGTTTCATTTAGGATACCATCAACACCACAGGCGTTTTTGGGTTGAAGGGTTTGTGTTTTGTCCTGTAGTTCATTCAATGTACTTGGAGAATCCATTGGGTTCTGGTAGTTTGTAATATCTTATTCTAAGATTTGTAATTGATCATGTATAAGTTTTTATGTTTCTCTTTCTCACGCTCTCTCTTTCTCTCTCTCTCTTTCTCTCTCTCCATTTCTATAATTCTCTGTGTGTCTGTCTCCTTCCTGTGCACAATAATAACATATGTCCTCATCCTCTCTCCTCTCACGACATACAGATGTATCTATGTATAACAACACAGTGTGATCTCTCTCTCTGGGACCCCAGGGCACAGACAATCTGATGTATGTCTCACCCTGTTAATGCAGTGTGGTAGTGTAGTTCTGCTCTGTGTGTAACTGTAGCTGTGTGTGTGTGTGTGTGAGTGGTGGTGTTGAACAATGTCTCATGCACGGGCTACCTTCGTGATCTTAGTTATCACACACCTGAAAATACCTCAATGTTCAAACTCAGCATCCAAACACACACTCCAAAGTGGACTCTAGGAACACCCCATACACACCATACTGAAACACACACATAGACGATTGCGTCATGAGGAGCCAGTGTGTGTGTGTGTTGATTAATATTGCTAGATACTGTGTGTGGATAAAAGGTAGGTAGAGGGGGTGGTTAATATTGATGACTGCTGCCACTCAGAGCACCCTATGTTTCACTGAGAGGTGAGAGGAATGACCTTTACACACACACACACACACACACACACACACACACACGCACAGCCAGTCGTCCTTCCTCCACCTTGACCAGTAATGAGAAGCTATTAATAGAGCTGAACTTTAGGACTAATTAGCCGTGGGCTAGTGTCTCGCCTGTGTGTCACTCTGTGTCTATGTTTGTGTTTGTCTATGTAAGTGTGTGTGTGTGTGTGTGTGTGTGTGTGTGTGTGTGTGTGTGTGTGTGTGTGTGTGTGTGTGTGTGTGTGTGTGTGTGTGTGTGTGTGTGTGTGTGTGTGTGTGTGTGTGCGTGCATGTAATACAGTGCTTACTGCGTGTGTTAGTGTTTTGAAAATTAATTGACGGCTACAGTGCTTTTCAAATGCTAAATTCTCATTGCACTTTCCAATTCTAGTTGTGTGATAGATTGCTAGGTAACCACAAGGTAATTCATTCATCAGTGCCACAATTAGGATGAAATAGAATTGAAATGGAAAATATATAATGGAGCCTTAGAGAACAATTTAATGCAAATGGAAAAATGAATAATTATACAATTTCAGCTGATCGTTCTGGAGAGTCCAACCACACACACAAAAACACACACGCGCACACACTCATGGAATGGTATCAAATACATCAAACACGTGTT
Organism: Coregonus clupeaformis; assembly: GCF_020615455.1. NCBI lineage: Eukaryota > Metazoa > Chordata > Actinopteri > Salmoniformes > Salmonidae > Coregonus > Coregonus clupeaformis. Next base: position 41,265,841 of record NC_059196.1, read on the forward strand.
TGATGCCATTCCATTTGCTCCATTCCGGCCATTATTATGAGCCATTCTTCCCTCAGCAGCCTCCACTGGTGTGTGTGTGTGTGTTTGCGTGTGTGTTTGTGTGCATTCATTCATGCGTGCGTATGTTGTATATTGCTCATGATAGGAGAAGGAAGGACATGGAGAAACAATACTGCTCTGTCTATGACATTTCAGTTCTCTTTCTATCCCTCTCTCTTCTTGTTTCTCTTTCTCTCTCTCCATTTTTCAATCGCTTGGCTGACCATACTGCCTTTAATGAAGGGGTCATGGACGTTCAGAGTACAACGATTCAGTCGAGGAGTAGTGTTTGTAGTTGACTTATGCTGTTGTCATTCTGAGGGATTTGTGGATGTGGTTGAGTTATACTGTTGTCATTCTGAAGGAGTCGTGGTTGTGGTGGAGTTATACTGTTGTCATTCTGAATGAATTGTGGTTGTGGTTTAGTTATACTGTTGTCATTCTGAAGGAGTCGTGGTTGTGGTTTAATTATAATGTTGTCATTCTGAAGGAGTCGTGGTTGAGTTATACTGTTGTCATTCTGAAGGAGTTGTAGTTGTGGTTGAGTTTTACTGTTGTCATTCTGAAGGAGTTGTGGTTGTGTTCTGCTGTTGTCATTCTGAAGGAGTTGTAGTTGTGTTCTGCTGTTGTCATTCTGAAGGAGTCGTGGTTGTGGTTTAGTTATACTGTTGTCATTCTGAAGGAGTTTTGTTTGTGGTTGAGTTATGCTGTTGTCATTCTGAAGGAGTTGTGGTTGTGGTTGAGTTATGCTGTTGTCATTCTGAAGGAGTTGTGGTTGTGTTGTTGAGTTAAACTGTTGTCATTCTGAAGGAGTCGTGGTTGTGTTCTGCTGTTGTCATTCTGAAGGAGTCGTGGTTGTGGTTTAGTTATACTGTTGTCATTCTAAAGGGGTTGTGGTTGAGTTACACTGTTGTCTTTTTTGAAGGAGTCGTGGTTGGGGTTTAGTTATACTGTTGTCATTCTGAAGGAGTTGTGGTTGTGTTTGAGTTATACTGTTGTCATTCTGAAAGAGTTGTGGTTGTGTTCTGCTGTTGTGGTTGTGTTTGAGTTATACTGTTGTCATTCTGAAGGAGTTGTGGTTGTGTTCTGCTGTTGTCATTCTGAAGGAGTTGTGGTTGTGTTCTGCTGTTGTCATTCTGAAGGAGTCGTGGTTGTGTTCTGCTGCTGTCATTCTGAATGAGTCGTGGTTGTGGTTGAGTTAAACTGTTGTCATTCTGAAGGAGTCGTGGTTGTGTTCTGCTGTTGTCATTCTGAAGGAGTCGTGGTTGTGGTTTAGTTATACTGTTGTCATTCTGAAGGAGTTGTGGTTGTGGTTGAGTTAAACTGTTGTCATTCTGAAGGAGTCGTGGTTGTGGTTGAGTTATGCTGTTGTCATTCTGAAGGAGTTGTGGTTGTGTTCTGCTGTTGTCATTCTGAAGGAGTCGTGGTTGTGGTTTAGTTATACTGTTGTCATTCTGAAGGAGTTTGGTTGTGTTGTGCTGTTGTCATTCTGAAGGAGTCATGGATGTGTTCTGCTGTTGTCATTCTGAATGAGTCATGCTGTTGTCATTCTGAAGGAGTTGTGGTTGAGTTAAACTGTTGTCATTCTGAAGGAGTCGTGGTTGTGTTCTGCTGTTGTCATTCCGAAGGAGTCGTGGTTGTGGTTGAGTTACACTGTTGTATTTTTTGAAGGAATCATTCTGTTTACTCATTTTACAGATGCTCTTATCCAGAGCGACTTACATGTACATTTTTATACTGGCCCCCCGTGGGAATCGAACCCACAACCCTGGCGTTGCAAACGCCATGCTCTACCAACTGAGCTACATCCCTGCCGGCCATTCCCTCCCCTACCCATGGGTCTCCCGGTCGTGGCCGGCTACGACAGAGCCTGGATTCGAACCAGGATCTCTAGTGGCACAGCTAGCACTGCGATGCAGCGCCTTAGACCACTGCGCCACTCGGGAGACACAATCATGGTTGTGGTTTAGTTATACTGTAGTCATTTTGAAGGAGTTTGGTTGTGGTTGAGTTATGATGTTGTCATGCTTAAGGAGTCGTGGTTGGGGTTTAGTTATACTGTTGTCATTCTGAAGGAGTTGTGGTTGTGTTTGAGTTATACTGTTGTCATTCTGAAGGAGTTGTGGTTGTGTTCTGCTGTTGTCATTCTGAAGGAGTTGTGGTTGTGTTCTGCTGTTGTCATTCTGAAGGAGTTGTGGTTGTGTTCTGCTGTTGTCATTCTGAAGGAGTCGTGGTTGTGTTCTGCTGTTGTCATTCTGAATGAGTCGTGGTTGTGGTTGAGTTATACTGTTGTCATTCTGAAGGAATCATGGTTGTGGTTTAGTTATACTGTTGTCTTTCTGAAGGAGTCGTGGTTATGTTCTGCTGTTGTCATTCTGAATGAGTTGTGGTTGTGGTTTAGTTATACTGATGTCATTCTGAAGGAGTTGTGGTTGTGGTTTCGTTATACTGTTGTCATTCTGAAGGAGTCGTGGTTGTGTTCTGCTGTTGTCATTCTGAATGAGTTGTGGTTGGGGTTTAGTTATACTGTTGTCATTCTGAAGGGGTTGTGGTTGAGTTACAATGTTGTCTTTTTTGAAAGAATCATGGTTGTGGTTTAGTTATACTGTAGTCATTCTGAAGGAGTTTGGTTGTGGTTGAGTTATGCTGTTGTCATTGTGAAGGAGTCGTGGTTGTGGTTGAGTTCAGCTGTTGTCATTCTTAAGGAGTCGTGGTTGGGGTTTAGTTATACTGTTGTCATTCTGAATGAGTTGTGGTTGTGGTTTAGTTATACTGTTGTCATTCTGAAGGAATCATGGTTGTGGTTTAGTTATACTGTTGTCTTTCTGAAGGAGTTGTGGTTGAGTTATACTGTTGTCATTCTGAATGAGTTGTGGTTGTGGTTTAGTTATACTTCTCTCATCCTGAATGAGTTGTGGTTGTGGTTGAGTTATGCTGTTGTCAATCAGAAGGAGTCGTGGTTGTGGTTGAGTTATACTGTTGGCATTCTGAATGAGTTGTGGTTGTTGTTGAGTTATACTGTTGTCATTCTGAAGGAGTTGTGGTTGAGTTCTGCTGTTGTCATTCTGAAGGAGATGTGGTTGAGCTTTACTGTTGTCATTCTGAAGGAGTTGTGGTTGTGTTTGAGTTCTGCTGTTGTCATTCTGAAGGAGTTGTGGTTGTAGTTGAGTTATAATGTTGTCATTCTGAAGGAGTTGTGGTTGAGCTATACTGTTGTCATTCTGAAGGAGTTGTGGTTGTGGTTGAGTTATACTGTTGTCATTCTGAAGGAGTTGTTTTTTAGTTATGCTGTTGTCATTCCAAATGAGTTGTGGTTGAGTTATACTGCTGTCACCCTGAAGGAGTTGTTGTTGTGTTCTGCTGTTGTCTTTCTGAGGAGTTGTGGTTGAGTTCTGCTGTTGTTATTCTGAAGGAGTTGTGGTTGTGGTTGAGTTATGCTGTTGTCATTTTGAAGGATTTGTGGTTTAGCTATACTGTTGTCATTCTGAAGGAGTTGTGGTTAAGGTTGAGTTATATTGTTGTTATTCTGAAGGAGTTATACATGTGTCATTCTGAAGGAGTTGTGGTTTAGGTATGCTGCTGTTTTTCTAAAGGAGTTGTGGTTGTGGTTTAGTTATTCTGTTTTCATTCTGAAGGAGTGGTGGTTTATTTATTCTGTTGGCATTCTGAAGGAGTTGTGGTTGAGTTATACTGTTGTCATTCTGAAGGACTCATGTTTGTGGTAGAGTTATACTGTTGTAATTTTGAAGGAGTTATACTGTTGTCTTTCTGAAGGAGTTGTGCTTGAGTTATGTTGTTGTTATTCTGAAGGAGTTGTGGTTGTGGTTGAGTTATACTGTTTTCATTCTGAAGGAGTTGTCGTTGAGTTATACTGCTGTCACCCTGAAGGATTTGTGGTTGTGTTCTGCTGTTGTCATTCTTAGGAGTTGTGGTTTAGTTCTGCTGTTGTCATTCAGAAGGAGTCGTGGTTGTGGTTGAGTTCTGCTGTTGTCACTCTGAAGGAGTCTTGGTTGTGGTTGAGTTATACTGTTGTCATCCTGAATGAGTTGTGGTTGGGGTTTAGTTATACTGTTGTCATCCTGAAGGAGTTGTGGTTGTTGTTGAGTTATGCTGTTGTCATTCTGAATGAGTTGTGGTTGTGTTCTGCTGTTGTCATTCTGAAGAGTTGTGGTTGTGTTCTGCTGTTGTCATTCTGAAGGAGTTGTGGTTGAGCTATACTTTTGTCATTCTGAATGAGTTTTGGTTTTGGTTTAGTTATACTGTTGTCATTCTGAAGGAGTCATGTTTGTAGTAGAGTTATACTGTTGTCATTTTTAAGGAGATATAATGTTGTCTTTCTGAAGGAGTTGTGCTTGAGTTATGATGTTTTCATTCTGAAGGATTTGTGGTTGAGTTCTGCTGTTGTCATTCTGAAGGATTTGTGGTTGAGTTCTGTTGTTGTCATTCTGAAAGATTTTTGGTTGAGTTCTGCTGTTGTCATTCTGAAATAGTTATACTGTTGTCATTCTGAAGGAGTTGTGGTTGAGTTATACTGTTGTCTTTCTGAAGGAGTTGTGGTTGTGGTTGATTTATACTGTTGTCATTCTGAAGGAGTTATACTGTTGTCATTCTGAAGGAGTTGTGGTTGTGGTTGAGTTATGCTGTTGTCATTCTGAAGGAGTTGTGGTTTAGCTATACTCTTGTTATTCTAAATGAGTTGTGGTTGTGGTTGATTTATACTGTTGTCATTCTGAGGGAGTTATACGGTTGACATTCTGAAGGAGTTGTGGTTGAGTTATGCTGTTGTCATTCTAAAGGAGTTGTGGTTGTGGTTGAGTTATGCTGTTGTCATTCTGAAGGAGTTGTGGTTTAGCTATACTCTTGTTATTCTGAAAGAGATTTGGTTGTGGTTAAGTTATACTGTTGTCATTCTGAAGGACTCATGTTTGTGGTAGAGTTATACTGTTGTAATTTTGAAGGAGTTATACTGTTGTCTTTCTGAAGGAGTTGTGCTTGAGTTATGTTGTTGTTATTCTGAAGGAGTTGTGGTTGTGGTTGAGTTATACTGTTTTCATTCTGAAGGAGTTGTCGTTGAGTTATACTGCTGTCACCCTGAAGGATTTGTGGTTGAGTTCTGCTGTTGTCACTCTGAAGGAGTCTTGGTTGTTGTTGAGTTATGCTGTTGTCATTCTGAATGAGTTGTGGTTGTGTTCTGCTGTTGTCATTCTGAGGAGTTGTGGTTGTGTTCTGCTGTTGTCATTCTGAAGGAGTTGTGGTTGAGCTATACTTTTGTCATTCTGAATGAGTTTTGGTTGTGGTTAAGTTATACTGTTGTCATTCTGAAGGACTCATGTTTGTGGTAGAGTTATACTGTTGTAATTTTGAAGGAGTTCTACTGTTGTCTTTCTGAAGGAGTTGTGCTTGAGTTATGTTGTTGTTATTCTGAAGGAGTTGTGGTTGTGGTTGAGTTATACTGTTTTCATTCTGAAGGAGTTGTCGTTGAGTTATACTGCTGTCACCCTGAAGGATTTGTGGTTGTGTTCTGCTGTTGTCATTCTTAGGAGTTGTGGTTGAGTTCTGCTGTTGTCAAGTTGAATGAGTTGTGGTTTAGTTATACTGTTGTCATTCAGAAGGAGTCGTGGTTGTGGTTGAGTTCTGCTGTTGTCACTCTGAAGGAGTCTTGGTTGTGGCTGAGTTATAATGTTGTCATTCTGAATGAGTTGTGGTTGGGGTTTAGTTATACTGTTGTCATCCTGAAGGAGTTGTGGTTGTTGTTGAGTTATGCTGTTGTCATTCTGAATGAGTTGTGGTTGTGTTCTGCTGTTGTCATTCTGAGGAGTTGTGGTTGTGTTCTGCTGTTGTCATTCTGAAGGAGTTGTGGTTGAGCTATACTTTTGTCATTCTGAATGAGTTTTGGTTTTGGTTTAGTTATACTGTTGTCATTCTGAAGGAGTCATGTTTGTGGTAGAGTTATACTGTTGTCATTTTTAAGGAGTTATACTGTTGTCTTTCTGAAGGAGTTGTGCTTGAGTTATGATGTTTTCATTCTGAAGGATTTGTGGTTGAGTTCTGCTGTTGTCATTGTGAAGGAGTCGTGGTTGTGGTTGAGTTCTGCTGTTGTCATTCTTAAGGAGTCGTGGTTGGGGTTTAGTTCTACTGTTGTCATTCTGAAGGAGTTGTGGTTGTGTTTGAGTTATACTGTTTTCATTCTGAAGGAGTTGTCGTTGAGTTATACTGCTGTCACCCTGACGGATTTGTGGTTGTGTTCTGCTGTTGTCATTCTTAGGAGTTGTGGTTGAGTTCTGCTGTTGTCAAGTTGAATGAGTTGTGGTTTAGTTATACTGTTGTCATTCAGAAGGAGTCGTGGTTGTGGTTGAGTTCTGCTGTTGTCACTCTGAAGGAGTCTTGGTTGTGGTTGAGTTATAATGTTGTCATTCTGAATGAGTTGTGGTTGGGGTTTAGTTATACTGTTGTCATCCTGAAGGAGTTGTGGTTGTTGTTGAGTTATGCTGTTGTCATTCTGAATGAGTTGTGGTTGTGTTCTGCTGTTGTCATTCTGAGGAGTTGTGGTTGTGTTCTGCTGTTGTCATTCTGAAGGAGTTGTGGTTGAGCTATACTTTTGTCATTCTGAATGAGTTTTGGTTTTGGTTTAGTTATACTGTTGTCATTCTGAAGGAGTCATGTTTGTGGTAGAGTTATACTGTTGTCATTTTTAAGGAGTTATACTGTTGTCTTTCTGAAGGAGTTGTGCTTGAGTTATGATGTTTTCATTCTGAAGGATTTGTGGTTGAGTTCTGCTGTTGTCATTGTGAAGGAGTCGTGGTTGTGGTTGAGTTCTGCTGTTGTCATTCTTAAGGAGTCGTGGTTGGGGTTTAGTTCTACTGTTGTCATTCTGAAGGAGTTGTGGTTGTGTTTGAGTTATACTGTTGTCATTCTGAAGGAGTTGTGGTTGTGTTCTGCTGTTGTCATTCTGAAGGAGTTGTGGTTGTGTTCTGCTGTTGTCATTCTGAAGGAGTTGTGGTTGTGTTCTGCTGTTGTCATTCTGAAGGAGTTGTGGTTGTGTTCTGCTGTTGTCATTCTGAATGAGTCGTGGTTGTGGTTGAGTTATACTGTTGTCATTCTGAAGGAATCATGGTTGTGGTTTAGTTATACTGTTGTCTTTCTGAAGGAGTTGTGGTTGAGTTATACTGTTGTCATTCTGAATGAGTTGTGGTTGTGGTTTAGTTATACTTTTCTCATCCTGAATGAGTTGTGGTTGTGGTTGAGTTATGCTGTTGTCAATCAGAAGGAGTCGTGGTTGTGGTTGAGTTATACTGTTGGCATTCTGAATGAGTTGTGCTTGTGGTTGAGTTATACTGTTGTCATTCTGAAGGAGTTGTGGTTGAGTTCTGCTGTTGTCATTCTGAAGGAGATGTGGTTGAGCTTTACTGTTGTCATTCTGAAGGAGTTGTGGTTGTGGTTGAGTTCTGCTGTTGTCATTCTGAAGGAGATGTGGTTGTGGTTGAGTTATAATGTTGTCATTCTGAAGGAGTTGTGGTTGAGCTATACTGTTGTCATTCTGAAGGAGTTGTGGTTGTGGTTGAGTTATACTGTTTTCATTCTGAAGGAGTTGTTTTTTAGTTATGCTGTTGTCATTCCAAATGAGTTGTGGTTGAGTTAAACTGCTGTCACCCTGAAGGAGTTGTGGTTGTGTTCTGCTGTTGTCTTTCTGAGGAGTTGTGGTTGAGTTCTGCTGTTGTTATTCTGAAGGAGTTGTGGTTGTGGTTGAGTTATGCTGTTGTCATTTTGAAGGATTTGTGGTTTAGCTATACTGTTGTCATTCTGAAGGAGTTGTGGTTAAGGTTGAGTTATATTGTTGTAATTCTGAAGGAGTTGTACATGTGTCATTCTGAAGGAGTTGTGATTTAGGTATGCTGTTGTTTTTCTAAATGAGTTGTGGTTGTGGTTTAGTTATTCTGTTTTCATTCTGAAGGAGTGGTGGTTTATTTATTCTGTTGTCAATCTGAAGGGGTTGTGGTTGAGTTATACTGTTGTCATTCTGAAGGAGTTTTGGTTGTGGTTGAGTTATACATTTGTCATTCTGAAGGAGGTGCTGTTTAGTTATGCTGTTGTCATTCCAAAGGAGTTTTGGTTGTGGTGTAGTTATTCTGTTGTAATTCTGAATTAGTGATGGTTTATTTATTCTGTTGGCATTCTGAAGGAGTTGTGGTTGAGTTATACTGTTGTCATTCTGAATGAGTTTTGGTTGTGGTTAAGTTATACTGTTGTCATTCTGAAGGACTCATGTTTGTGGTAGAGTTATACTGTTGTAATTTTGAAGGAGTTATACTGTTGTCTTTCTGAAGGAGTTGTGGTTGTGGTTGAGTTATACTGTTGTCATTCTGAAGGAGTTGTTTTTTAGTTATGCTGTTGTCATTCCAAATGAGTTGTGGTTGAGTTAAACTGCTGTCACCCTGAAGGAGTTGTGGTTGTGTTCTGCTGTTGTCTTTCTGAGGAGTTGTGGTTGAGTTCTGCTGTTGTCATTCTGAAGGAGTTGTGGTTGTGGTTGAGTTATGCTGTTGTCATTTTGAAGGATTTGTGGTTTAGCTATACTGTTGTCATTCTGAAGGAGTTGTGGTTAAGGTTGAGTTATATTGTTGTAATAATGAAGGAGTTGTACATGTGTCATTCTGAAGGAGTTGTGATTTAGGTATGCTGTTGTTTTTCTAAAGGAGTTGTGGTTGTGGTTTAGTTATTCTGTTTTCATTCTGAAGGAGTGGTGGTTTATTTATTCTGTTGTCAATCTGAAGGGGTTGTGGTTGAGTTATACTGTTGTCATTCTGAAGGAGTTTTGGTTGTGGTTGAGTTATACATTTGTCATTCTGAAGGAGGTGCTGTTTAGTTATGCTGTTGTCATTCCAAAGGAGTTTTGGTTGTGGTGTAGTTATTCTGTTGTCATTCTGAAGGACTCATGTTTGTGGTAGAGTTATACTGTTGTAATTTTGAAGGAGTTATACTGTTGTCTTTCTGAAGGAGTTGTGCTTGAGTTATGTTGTTGTTATTCTGAAGGAGTTGTGGTTGTGGTTGAGTTATACTGTTTTCATTCTGAAGGAGTTGTCGTTGAGTTATACTGCTGTCACCCTGAAGGATTTGTGGTTGTGTTCTTCAGTTGTCATTCTTAGGAGTTGTGGTTGAGTTCTGCTGTTGTCATTTTGAATGAGTTGTGGTTTAGTTATACTGTTGTCATTCTGAATGAGTTGTGGTTGGGTTTTAGTTATACTGTTGTCATCCTGAAGGAGTTGTGGTTGTTGTTGAGTTATGCTGTTGTCATTCTGAATGAGTTGTGGTTGTGTTCTGCTGTTGTCATTCTGAGGAGTTGTGGTTGTGTTCTGCTGTTGTCATTCTGAAGGAGTTGTGGTTGAGCTATACTTTTGTCATTCTGAATGAGTTTTGGTTTTGGTTTAGTTATACTGTTGTCATTCTGAAGGAGTCATGTTTGTGGTATAGTTATACTGTTGTCATTTTTAAGGAGTTATACTGTTGTCTTTCTGAAGGAGTTGTGCTTATATTATGATGTTTTCATTCTGAAGGATTTGTGGTTGAGTTCTGCTGTTGTCATTCTGAAGGATTTGTGGTTGAGTTCTGTTGTTGTCATTCTGAAATAGTTATACTGTTTTCATTCTGAAGGAGTTGTGGTTGAGTTATACTGTTGTCTTTCTGAAGGAGTTGTGGTTGTGGTTGATTTATACTGTTGTCATTCTGAAGGAGTTATACTGTTGTCATTCTGAAGGAGTTGTGGTTTAGTTATGCTGTTGTCATTCTGAAGGACTCATGTTTGTGGTAGAGTTATACTGTTGTAATTTTGAAGGAGTTATACTGTTGTCTTTCTGAAGGAGTTGTGGTTGTGGTTGAGTTCTGCTGTTGTCATTCTGAAGGATTTGTGGTTGAGTTCTGTTGTTGTCATTCTGAAATAGTTATACTGTTTTCATTCTGAAGGAGTTGTGGTTGAGTTATACTGTTGTCTTTCTGAAGGAGTTGTGGTTGTGGTTGATTTATACTGTTGTCATTCTGAAGGAGTTATACTGTTGTCATTCTGAAGGAGTTGTGGTTTAGTTATGCTGTTGTCATTCTGAAGGACTCATGTTTGTGGTAGAGTTATACTGTTGTAATTTTGAAGGAGTTATACTGTTGTCTTTCTGAAGGAGTTGTGGTTGTGGTTGAGTTCTGCTGTTGTCATTCTGAAGGATTTGTGGATGAGTTCTGTTGTTGTCATTCTGAAATAGTTATACTGTTTTCATTCTGAAGGAGTTGTGGTTGAGTTATACTGTTGTATTTCTGAAGGAGTTGTGGTTGTGGTTGATTTATACTGTTGTCATTCTGAAGGAGTTATACTGTTGTCATTCTGAAGGAGTTGTGGTTTAGTTATGCTGTTGTCATTCTGAAGGACTCATGTTTGTGGTAGAGTTATACTGTTGTAATTTTGAAGGAGTTATACTGTTGTCTTTCTGAAGGAGTTGTGGTTGTGGTTGAGTTCTGCTGTTGTCATTCTGAAGGATTTGTGGTTGAGTTCTGTTGTTGTCATTCTGAAATAGTTATACTGTTTTCATTCTGAAGGAGTTGTGGTTGAGTTATACTGTTGTCTTTCTGAAGGAGTTGTGGTTGTGGTTGATTTATACTGTTGTCATTCTGAAGGAGTTATACTGTTGTCATTCTGAAGGAGTTGTGGTTTAGTTATGCTGTTGTCATTCTGAAGGACTCATGTTTGTGGTAGAGTTATACTGTTGTAATTTTGAAGGAGTTATACTGTTGTCTTTCTGAAGGAGTTGTGGTTGTGGTTGAGTTATACTGTTGTCATTCTGAAGGAGTTGTTTTTAGTTATGCTGTTGTCATTCCAAATGAGTTGTGGTTGAGTTAAACTGCTGTCACCCTGAAGGAGTTGTGGTTGTGTTCTGCTGTTGTCTTTCTGAGGAGTTGTGGTTGAGTTCTGCTGTTGTTATTCTGAAGGAGTTGTGGTTGTGGTTGAGTTATGCTGTTGTCATTTTGAAGGATTTGTGGTTTAGCTATACTGTTGTCATTCTGAAGGAGTTGTGGTTAAGGTTGAGTTATATTGTTGTAATAATGAAGGAGTTGTACATGTGTCATTCTGAAGGAGTTGTGATTTAGGTATGCTGTTGTTTTTCTAAAGGAGTTGTGGTTGTGGTTTAGTTATTCTGTTTTCATTCTGAAGGAGTGGTGGTTTATTTATTCTGTTGTCAATCTGAAGGGGTTGTGGTTGAGTTATACTGTTGTCATTCTGAAGGAGTTTTGGTTGTGGTTGAGTTATACATTTGTCATTCTGAAGGAGGTGCTGTTTAGTTATGCTGTTGTCATTCCAAAGGAGTTTTGGTTGTGGTGTAGTTATTCTGTTGTAATTCTGAATTAGTGATGGTTTATTTATTCTGTTGGCATTCTGAAGGAGTTGTGGTTGAGTTATACTGTTGTCATTCTGAATGAGTTGTGGTTCTGGTTAAGTTATACTGTTGTCATTCTGAAGGACTCATGTTTGTGGTAGAGTTATACTGTTGTAATTTTGAAGGAGTTATACTGTTGTCTTTCTGAAGGAGTTGTGGTTGTGGTTGAGTTATACTGTTGTCATTCTGAAGGAATTGTTTTTTAGTTATGCTGTTGTCATTCCAAATGAGTTGTGGTTGAGTTAAACTGCTGTCACCCTGAAGGAGTTGTGGTTGTGTTCTGCTGTTGTCTTTCTGAGGAGTTGTGGTTGAGTTCTGCTGTTGTTATTCTGAAGGAGTTGTGGTTGTGGTTGAGTTATGCTGTTGTCATTTTGAAGGATTTGTGGTTTAGCTATAATGTTGTCATTCTGAAGGAGTTGTGGTTAAGGTTGAGTTATATTGTTGTAATAATGAAGGAGTTGTACATGTGTCATTCTGAAGGAGTTGTGATTTAGGTATGCTGTTGTTTTTCTAAAGGAGTTGTGGTTGTGGTTTAGTTATTCTGTTTTCATTCTGAAGGAGTGGTGGTTTATTTATTCTGTTGTCAATCTGAAGGGGTTGTGGTTGAGTTATACTGTTGTCATTCTGAAGGAGTTTTGGTTGTGGTTGAGTTATACATTTGTCATTCTGAAGGAGGTGCTGTTTAGTTATGCTGTTGTCATTCCAAAGGAGTTTTGGTTGTGGTGTAGTTATTCTGTTGTCATTCTGAATGAGTTTTGGTTGTGGTTAAGTTATACTGTTGTCATTCTGAAGGACTCATGTTTGTGGTAGAGTTATACTGTTGTAATTTTGAAGGAGTTATACTGTTGTCTTTCTGAAGGAGTTGTGCTTGAGTTATGTTGTTGTTATTCTGAAGGAGTTGTGGTTGTGGTTGAGTTATACTGTTTTCATTCTGAAGGAGTTGTCGTTGAGTTATACTGCTGTCACCCTGAAGGATTTGTGGTTGTGTTCTTCAGTTGTCATTCTTAGGAGTTGTGGTTGAGTTCTTCTGTTGTCATTTTGAATGAGTTGTGGTTTAGTTATACTGTTGTCATTCTGAATGAGTTGTGGTTGGGTTTTAGTTATACTGTTGTCATCCTGAAGGAGTTGTGGTTGTTGTTGAGTTATGCTGTTGTCATTCTGAATGAGTTGTGGTTGTGTTCTGCTGTTGTCATTCTGAGGAGTTGTGGTTGTGTTCTGCTGTTGTCATTCTGAAGGAGTTGTGGTTGAGCTATACTTTTGTCATTCTGAATGAGTTTTGGTTTTGGTTTAGTTATAATGTTGTCATTCTGAAGGAGTCATGTTTGTGGTATAGTTATACTGTTGTCATTTTTAAGGAGTTATACTGTTGTCTTTCTGAAGGAGTTGTGCTTGAGTTATGATGTTTTCATTCTGAAGGATTTGTGGTTGAGTTCTGCTGTTGTCATTCTGAAGGATTTGTGGTTGAGTTCTGTTGTTGTCATTCTGAAATAGTTATACTGTTTTCATTCTGAAGGAGTTGCGGTTGAGTTATACTGTTGTCTTTCTGAAGGAGTTGTGGTTGTGGTTGATTTATACTGTTGTCATTCTGAAGGAGTTATACTGTTGTCATTCTGAAGGAGTTGTGGTTTAGTTATGCTGTTGTCATTCTGAAGGACTCATGTTTGTGGTAGAGTTATACTGTTGTAATTTTGAAGGAGTTATACTGTTGTCTTTCTGAAGGAGTTGTGGTTGTGGTTGAGTTCTGCTGTTGTCATTCTGAAGGATTTGTGGTTGAGTTCTGTTGTTGTCATTCTGAAATAGTTATACTGTTTTCATTCTGAAGGAGTTGTGGTTGAGATATACTGTTGTCTTTCTGAAGGAGTTGTGGTTGTGGTTGATTTATACTGTTGTCATTCTGAAGGAGTTATACTGTTGTCATTCTGAAGGAGTTGTGGTTTAGTTATGCTGTTGTCATTCTGAAGGACTCATGTTTGTGGTAGAGTTATACTGTTGTAATTTTGAAGGAGTTATACTGTTGTCTTTCTGAAGGAGTTGTGGTTGTGGTTGAGTTATACTGTTGTCATTCTGAAGGAGTTGTTTTTTAGTTATGCTGTTGTCATTCCAAATGAGTTGTGGTTGAGTTAAACTGCTGTCACCCTGAAGGAGTTGTGGTTGTGTTCTGCTGTTGTCTTTCTGAGGAGTTGTGGTTGAGTTCTGCTGTTGTTATTCTGAAGGAGTTGTGGTTGTGGTTGAGTTATGCTGTTGTCATTTTGAAGGATTTGTGGTTTAGCTATACTGTTGTCATTCTGAAGGAGTTGTGGTTAAGGTTGAGTTATATTGTTGTAATAATGAAGGAGTTGTACATGTGTCATTCTGAAGGAGTTGTGATTTAGGTATGCTGTTGTTTTTCTAAAGGAGTTGTGGTTGTGGTTTAGTTATTCTGTTTTCATTCTGAAGGAGTGGTGGTTTATTTATTCTGTTGTCAATCTGAAGGGGTTGTGGTTGAGTTATACTGTGGTCCTCTGTAGCTCAGCTGGTAGAGCACGGCGCTTGTAACGCCAAGGTAGTGGGTTCGATCCCCGGGACCACCCATACACACAAAAAAAATGTATGCACGCATGACTGTAAGTCGCTTTGGATAAAAGCGTCTGCTAAATGGCATATTTAGTTATACTGTTGTCATTCTGAATGAGTTGTGGTTGGGTTTTAGTTATACTGTTGTCATCCTGAAGGAGTTGTGGTTGTTGTTGAGTTATGCTGTTGTCATTCTGAATGAGTTGTGGTTGTGTTCTGCTGTTGTCATTCTGAGGAGTTGTGGTTGTGTTCTGCTGTTGTCATTCTGAAGGAGTTGTGGTTGAGCTATACTTTTGTCATTCTGAATGAGTTTTGGTTTTGGTTTAGTTATACTGTTGTCATTCTGAAGGAGTCATGTTTGTGGTATAGTTATACTGTTGTCATTTTTAAGGAGTTATACTGTTGTCTTTCTGAAGGAGTTGTGCTTGAGTTATGAGGTTTTCATTCTGAAGGATTTGTGGTTGAGTTCTGCTGTTGTCATTCTGAAGGATTTGTGGTTGAGTTCTGTTGTTGTCATTCTGAAATAGTTATACTGTTTTCATTCTGAAGGAGTTGTGGTTGAGTTATACTGTTGTCTTTCTGAAGGAGTTGTGGTTGTGGTTGATTTATACTGTTGTCATTCTGAAGGAGTTATACTGTTGTCATTCTGAAGGAGTTGTGGTTTAGTTATGCTGTTGTCATTCTGAAGGACTCATGTTTGTGGTAGAGTTATACTGTTGTAATTTTGAAGGAGTTATACTGTTGTCTTTCTGAAGGAGTTGTGGTTGTGGTTGAGTTCTGCTGTTGATATTCTGAAGGATTTGTGGTTGAGTTCTGTTGTTGTCATTCTGAAATAGTTATACTGTTTTCATTCTGAAGGAGTTGTGGTTGAGTTATACTGTTGTCTTTCTGAGGAGTTGTGGTTGTGGTTGATTTATACTGTTGTCATTCTGAAGGAGTTATACTGTTGTCATTCTGAAGGAGTTGTGGTTTAGTTATGCTGTTGTCATTCTGAAGGACTCATGTTTGTGGTAGAGTTATACTGTTGTAATTTTGAAGGAGTTATACTGTTGTCTTTCTGAAGGAGTTGTGGTTGTGGTTGAGTTATACTGTTGTCATTCTGAAGGAGTTGTTTTTTAGTTATGCTGTTGTCATTCCAAATGAGTTGTGGTTGAGTTAAACTGCTGTCACCCTGAAGGAGTTGTGGTTGTGTTCTGCTGTTGTCTTTCTGAGGAGTTGTGGTTGAGTTCTGCTGTTGTTATTCTGAAGTAGTTGTGGTTGTGGTTGAGTTATGCTGTTGTCATTTTGAAGGATTTGTGGTTTAGCTATACTGTTGTCATTCTGAAGGAGTTGTGGTTAAGGTTGAGTTATATTGTTGTAATAATGAAGGAGTTGTACATGTGTCATTCTGAAGGAGTTGTGATTTAGGTATGCTGTTGTTTTTCTAAAGGAGTTGTGGTTGTGGTTTAGTTATTCTGTTTTCATTCTGAAGGAGTGGTGGTTTATTTATTCTGTTGTCAATCTGAAGGGGTTGTGGTTGAGTTATACTGTTGTCATTCTGAAGGAGTTTTGGTTGTGGTTGAGTTATACATTTGTCATTCTGAAGGAGGTGCTGTTTAGTTATGCTGTTGTCATTCCAAAGGAGTTTTGGTTGTGGTGTAGTTATTCTGTTGTAATTCTGAATTAGTGATGGTTTATTTATTCTGTTGGCATTCTGAAGGAGTTGTGGTTGAGTTATACTGTTGTCATTCTGAATGAGTTTTGGTTGTGGTTAAGTTATACTGTTGTCATTCTGAAGGACTCATGTTTGTGGTAGAGTTATACTGTTGTAATTTTGAAGGAGTTATACTGTTGTCTTTCTGAAGGAGTTGTGCTTGAGTTATGTTGTTGTTATTCTGAAGGAGTTGTGGTTGTGGTTGAGTTATACTGTTTTCATTCTGAAGGAGTTGTCGTTGAGTTATACTGCTGTCACCCTGAAGGATTTGTGGTTGTGTTCTTCAGTTGTCATTCTTAGGAGTTGTGGTTGAGTTCTGCTGTTGTCATTTTGAATGAGTTGTGGTTTAGTTATACTGTTGTCATTCTGAATGAGTTGTGGTTGGGTTTTAGTTATACTGTTGTCATCCTGAAGGAGTTGTGGTTGTTGTTGAGTTATGCTGTTGTCATTCTGAATGAGTTGTGGTTGTGTTCTGCTGTTGTCATTCTGAGGAGTTGTGGTTGTGTTCTGCTGTTGTCATTCTGAAGGAGTTGTGGTTGAGCTATACTTTTGTCATTCTGAATGAGTTTTGGTTTTGGTTTAGTTATACTGTTGTCATTCTGAAGGAGTCATGTTTGTGGTATAGTTATACTGTTGTCATTTTTAAGGAGTTATACTGTTGTCTTTCTGAAGGAGTTGTGCTTGAGTTATGATGTTTTCATTCTGAAGGATTTGTGGTTGAGTTCTGCTGTTGTCATTCTGAAGGATTTGTGGTTGAGTTCTGTTGTTGTCATTCTGAAATAGTTATACTGTTTTCATTCTGGAAGGAGTTGTGGTTGAGTTATACTGTTGTCTTTCTGAAGGAGTTGTGGTTGTGGTTGATTTATACTGTTGTCATTCTGAAGGAGTTATACTGTTGTCATTCTGAAGGAGTTGTGGTTTAGTTATGCTGTTGTCATTCTGAAGGACTCATGTTTGTGGTAGAGTTATACTGTTGTAATTTTGAAGGAGTTATACTGTTGTCTTTCTGAAGGAGTTGTGGTTGTGGTTGAGTTCTGCTGTTGTCATTCTGAAGGATTTGTGGTTGAGTTCTGTTGTTGTCATTCTGAAATAGTTATACTGTTTTCATTCTGAAGGAGTTGTGGTTGAGTTATACTGTTGTCTTTCTGAAGGAGTTGTGGTTGTGGTTGATTTATACTGTTGTCATTCTGAAGGAGTTATACTGTTGTCATTCTGAAGGAGTTGTGGTTTAGTTATGCTGTTGTCATTCTGAAGGACTCATGTTTGTGGTAGAGTTATACTGTTGTAATTTTGAAGGAGTTATACTGTTGTCTTTCTGAAGGAGTTGTGGTTGTGGTTGAGTTATACTGTTGTCATTCTGAAGGAGTTGTTTTTTAGTTATGCTGTTGTCATTCCAAATGAGTTGTGGTTGAGTTAAACTGCTGTCACCCTGAAGGAGTTGTAGTTGTGTTCTGCTGTTGTCTTTCTGAGGAGTTGTGGTTGAGTTCTGCTGTTGTTATTCTGAAGTAGTTGTGGTTGTGGTTGAGTTATGCTGTTGTCATTTTGAAGGATTTGTGGTTTAGCTATACTGTTGTCATTCTGAAGGAGTTGTGGTTAAGGTTGAGTTATATTGTTGTAATAATGAAGGAGTTGTACATGTGTCATTCTGAAGGAGTTGTGATTTAGGTATGCTGTTGTTTTTCTAAAGGAGTTGTGGTTGTGGTTTAGTTATTCTGTTTTCATTCTGAAGGAGTGGTGGTTTATTTATTCTGTTGTCAATCTGAAGGGGTTGTGGTTGAGTTATACTGTTGTCATTCTGAAGGAGTTTTGGTTGTGGTTGAGTTATACATTTGTCATTCTGAAGGAGGTGCTGTTTAGTTATGCTGTTGTCATTCCAAAGGAGTTTTGGTTGTTGTGTAGTTATTCTGTTGTAATTCTGAATTAGTGATGGTTTATTTATTCTGTTGGCATTCTGAAGGAGTTGTGGTTGAGTTATACTGTTGTCATTCTGAATGAGTTTTGGTTGTGGTTAAGTTATACTGTTGTCATTCTGAAGGACTCATGTTTGTGGTAGAGTTATACTGTTGTAATTTTGAAGGAGTTATACTGTTGTCTTTCTGAAGGAGTTGTGCTTGAGTTATGTTGTTGTTATTCTGAAGGAGTTGTGGTTGTGGTTGAGTTATACTGTTTTCATTCTGAAGGAGTTGTCGTTGAGTTATACTGCTGTCACCCTGAAGGATTTGTGGTTGTGTTCTTCAGTTGTCATTCTTAGGAGTTGTGGTTGAGTTCTGCTGTTGTCATTTTGAATGAGTTGTGGTTTAGTTATACTGTTGTCATTCTGAATGAGTTGTGGTTGGGTTTTAGTTATACTGTTGTCATCCTGAAGGAGTTGTGGTTGTTGTTGAGTTATGCTGTTGTCATTCTGAATGAGTTGTGGTTGTGTTCTGCTGTTGTCATTCTGAGGAGTTGTGGTTGTGTTCTGCTGTTGTCATTCTGAAGGAGTTGTGGTTGAGCTATACTTTTGTCATTCTGAAGGAGTTGTGGTTTAGTTATGCTGTTGTCATTCTGAAGGACTCATGTTTGTGGTAGAGTTATACTGTTGTAATTTTGAAGGAGTTATACTGTTGTCTTTCTGAAGGAGTTGTGGTTGTGGTTGAGTTCTGCTGTTGTCATTCTGAAGGATTTGTGGTTGAGTTCTGTTGTTGTCATTCTGAAATAGTTATACTGTTTTCATTCTGAAGGAGTTGTGGTTGAGTTATACTGTTGTCTTTCTGAAGGAGTTGTGGTTGTGGTTGATTTATACTGTTGTCATTCTGAAGGAGTTATACTGTTGTCATTCTGAAGGAGTTGTGGTTTAGTTATGCTGTTGTCATTCTGAAGGTCTCATGTTTGTGGTAGAGTTATACTGTTGTAATTTTGAAGGAGTTATACTGTTGTCTTTCTGAAGGAGTTGTGGTTGTGGTTGAGTTATACTGTTGTCATTCTGAAGGAGTTGTTTTTTAGTTATGCTGTTGTCATTCCAAATGAGTTGTGGTTGAGTTAAACTGCTGTCACCCTGAAGGAGTTGTAGTTGTGTTCTGCTGTTGTCTTTCTGAGGAGTTGTGGTTGAGTTCTGCTGTTGTTATTCTGAAGTAGTTGTGGTTGTGGTTGAGTTATGCTGTTGTCATTTTGAAGGATTTGTGGTTTAGCTATACTGTTGTCATTCTGAAGGAGTTGTGGTTAAGGTTGAGTTATATTGTTGTAATAATGAAGGAGTTGTACATGTGTCATTCTGAAGGAGTTGTGATTTAGGTATGCTGTTGTTTTTCTAAAGGAGTTGTGGTTGTGGTTTAGTTATTCTGTTTTCATTCTGAAGGAGTGGTGGTTTATTTATTCTGTTGTCAATCTGAAGGGGTTGTGGTTGAGTTATACTGTTGTCATTCTGAAGGAGTTTTGGTTGTGGTTGAGTTATACATTTGTCATTCTGAAGGAGGTGCTGTTTAGTTATGCTGTTGTCATTCCAAAGGAGTTTTGGTTGTGGTGTAGTTATTCTGTTGTAATTCTGAATTAGTGATGGTTTATTTATTCTGTTGGCATTCTGAAGGAGTTGTGGTTGAGTTATACTGTTGTCATTCTGAATGAGTTTTGGTTGTGGTTAAGTTATACTGTTGTCATTCTGAAGGACTCATGTTTGTGGTAGAGTTATACTGTTGTAATTTTGAAGGAGTTATACTGTTGTCTTTCTGAAGGAGTTGTGCTTGAGTTATGTTGTTGTTATTCTGAAGGAGTTGTGGTTGTGGTTGAGTTATACTGTTTTCATTCTGAAGGAGTTGTCGTTGAGTTATACTGCTGTCACCCTGAAGGATTTGTGGTTGTGTTCTTCAGTTGTCATTCTTAGGAGTTGTGGTTGAGTTCTGCTGTTGTCATTTTGAATGAGTTGTGGTTTAGTTATACTGTTGTCATTCTGAATGAGTTGTGGTTGGGTTTTAGTTATACTGTTGTCATCCTGAAGGAGTTGTGGTTGTTGTTGAGTTATGCTGTTGTCATTCTGAATGAGTTGTGGTTGTGTTCTGCTGTTGTCATTCTGAGGAGTTGTGGTTGTGTTCTGCTGTTGTCATTCTGAAGGAGTTGTGGTTGAGCTATACTTTTGTCATTCTGAATGAGTTTTGGTTTTGGTTTAGTTATACTGTTGTCATTCTGAAGGAGTCATGTTTGTGGTATAGTTATACTGTTGTCATTTTTAAGGAGTTATACTGTTGTCTTTCTGAAGGAGTTGTGCTTGAGTTATGATGTTTTCATTCTGAAGGATTTGTGGTTGAGTTCTGCTGTTGTCATTCTGAAGGATTTGTGGTTGAGTTCTGTTGTTGTCATTCTGAAATAGTTATACTGTTTTCATTCTGAAGGAGTTGTGGTTGAGTTATACTGTTGTCTTTCTGAAGGGGTTGTGGTTGTGGTTGATTTATACTGTTGTCATTCTGAAGGAGTTATACTGTTGTCATTCTGAAGGAGTTGTGGTTTAGTTATGCTGTTGTCATTCTGAAGGTCTCATGTTTGTGGTAGAGTTATACTGTTGTAATTTTGAAGGAGTTATACTGTTGTCTTTCTGAAGGAGTTGTGGTTGTGGTTGAGTTATACTGTTGTCATTCTGAAGGAGTTGTTTTTTAGTTATGCTGTTGTCATTCCAAATGAGTTGTGGTTGAGTTAAACTGCTGTCACCCTGAAGGAGTTGTAGTTGTGTTCTGCTGTTGTCTTTCTGAGGAGTTGTGGTTGAGTTCTGCTGTTGTTATTCTGGAAGTAGTTGTGGTTGTGGTTGAGTTATGCTGTTGTCATTTTGAAGGATTTGTGGTTTAGCTATACTGTTGTCATTCTGAAGGAGTTGTGGTTAAGGTTGAGTTATATTGTTGTAATAATGAAGGAGTTGTACATGTGTCATTCTGAAGGAGTTGTGATTTAGGTATGCTGTTGTTTTTCTAAAGGAGTTGTGGTTGTGGTTTAGTTATTCTGTTTTCATTCTGAAGGAGTGGTGGTTTATTTATTCTGTTGTCAATCTGAAGGGGTTGTGGTTGAGTTATACTGTTGTCATTCTGAAGGAGTTTTGGTTGTGGTTGAGTTATACATTTGTCATTCTGAAGGAGGTGCTGTTTAGTTATGCTGTTGTCATTCCAAAGGAGTTTTGGTTGTGGTGTAGTTATTCTGTTGTAATTCTGAATTAGTGATGGTTTATTTATTCTGTTGGCATTCTGAAGGAGTTGTGGTTGAGTTATACTGTTGTCATTCTGAATGAGTTTTGGTTGTGGTTAAGTTATACTGTTGTCATTCTGAAGGACTCATGTTTGTGGTACAGTTATACTGTTGTAATTTTGAAGGAGTTATACTGTTGTCTTTCTGAAGGAGTTGTGCTTGAGTTATGTTGTTGTTATTCTGAAGGAGTTGTGGTTGTGGTTGAGTTATACTGTTTTCATTCTGAAGGAGTTGTCGTTGAGTTATACTGCTGTCACCCTGAAGGATTTGTGGTTGTGTTCTTCAGTTGTCATTCTTAGGAGTTGTGGTTGAGTTCTGCTGTTGTCATTTTGAATGAGTTGTGGTTTAGTTATACTGTTGTCATTCTGAATGAGTTGTGGTTGGGTTTTAGTTATACTGTTGTCATCCTGAAGGAGTTGTGGTTGTTGTTGAGTTATGCTGTTGTCATTCTGAATGAGTTGTGGTTGTGTTCTGCTGTTATCATTCTGAGGAGTTGTGGTTGTGTTCTGCTGTTGTCATTTTGAATGAGTTGTGGTTTAGTTATACTGTTGTCATTCTGAATGAGTTGTGGTTGGGTTTTAGTTATACTGTTGTCATCCTGAAGGAGTTGTGGTTGTTGTTGAGTTATGCTGTTGTCATTCTGAATGAGTTGTGGTTGTGTTCTGCTGTTATCATTCTGAGGAGTTGTGGTTGTGTTCTGCTGTTGTCATTCTGAAGGAGTTATACTGTTGTCATTCTGAAGGAGTTGTGGTTTAGTTATGCTGTTGTCATTCTGAAGGACTCATGTTTGTGGTAGAGTTATACTGTTGTAATTTTGAAGGAGTTATACTGTTGTCTTTCTGAAGGAGTTGTGGTTGTGGTTGAGTTATACTGTTGTCATTCTGAAGGAGTTGTTTTTTAGTTATGCTGTTGTCATTCCAAATGAGTTGTGGTTGAGTTAAACTGCTGTCACCCTGAAGGAGTTGTGGTTGTGTTCTGCTGTTGTCTTTCTGAGGAGTTGTGGTTGAGTTCTGCTGTTGTTATTCTGAAGGAGTTGTGGTTGTGGTTGAGTTATGCTGTTGTCATTTTGAAGGATTTGTGGTTTAGCTATACTGTTGTCATTCTGAAGGAGTTGTGGTTAAGGTTGAGTTATATTGTTGTAATAATGAAGGAGTTGTACATGTGTCATTCTGAAGGAGTTGTGATTTAGGTATGCTGTTGTTTTTCTAAAGGAGTTGTGGTTGTGGTTTAGTTATTCTGTTTTCATTCTGAAGGAGTGGTGGTTTATTTATTCTGTTGTCAATCTGAAGGGGTTGTGGTTGAGTTATACTGTTGTCATTCTGAAGGAGTTTTGGTTGTGGTTGAGTTATACATTTGTCATTCTGAAGGAGGTGCTGTTTAGTTATGCTGTTGTCATTCCAAAGGAGTTTTGGTTGTGGTTGAGTTCTGCTGTTGTCATTTTGAATGAGTTGTGGTTTAGTTATACTGTTGTCATTCTGAATGAGTTGTGGTTGGGTTTTAGTTATACTGTTGTCATCCTGAAGGAGTTGTGGTTGTTGTTGAGTTATGCTGTTGTCATTCTGAATGAGTTGTGGTTGTGTTCTGCTGTTATCATTCTGAGGAGTTGTGGTTGTGTTCTGCTGTTGTCATTCTGAAGGAGTTGTGGTTGAGCTATACTTTTGTCATTCTGAATGAGTTTTGGTTTCGGTTTAGTTATACTGTTGTCATTCTGAAGGAGTCATGTTTGTGGTATAGTTATACTGTTGTCATTTTTAAGGAGTTATACTGTTGTCTTTCTGAAGGAGTTGTGCTTGAGTTATGATGTTTTCATTCTGAAGGATTTGTGGTTGAGTTCTGCTGTTGTCATTCTGAAGGATTTGTGGTTGAGTTCTGTTGTTGTCATTCTGAAATAGTTATACTGTTTTCATTCTGAAGGAGTTGTGGTTGAGTTATACTGTTGTCTTTCTGAAGGAGTTGTGGTTGTGGTTGATTTATACTGTTGTCATTCTGAAGGAGTTATACTGTTGTCATTCTGAAGGAGTTGTGGTTTAGTTATGCTGTTGTCTTTCTGAGGAGTTGTGGTTGAGTTCTGCTGTTGTTATTCTGAAGGAGTTGTGGTTGTGGTTGAGTTATGCTGTTGTCATTTTGAAGGATTTGTGGTTTAGCTATACTGTTGTCATTCTGAAGGAGTTGTGGTTAAGGTTGAGTTATATTGTTGTAATTCTGAAGGAGTTGTACATGTGTCATTCTGAAGGAGTTGTGATTTAGGTATGCTGTTGTTTTTCTAAAGGAGTTGTGGTTGTGGTTTAGTTATTCTGTTTTCATTCTGAAGGAGTGGTGGTTTATTTATTCTGTTGTCAATCTGAAGGGGTTGTGGTTGAGTTATACTGTTGTCATTCTGAAGGAGTTTTGGTTGTGGTTGAGTTATACATTTGTCATTCTGAAGGAGGTGCTGTTTAGTTATGCTGTTGTCATTCCAAAGGAGTTTTGGTTGTGGTGTAGTTATTCTGTTGTAATTCTGAATTAGTGATGGTTTATTTATTCTGTTGGCATTCTGAAGGAGTTGTGGTTGAGTTATACTGTTGTCATTCTGAATGAGTTTTGGTTGTGGTTAAGTTATACTGTTGTCATTCTGAAGGACTCATGTTTGTGGTACAGTTATACTGTTGTAATTTTGAAGGAGTTATACTGTTGTCTTTCTGAAGGAGTTGTGCTTGAGTTATGTTGTTGTTATTCTGAAGGAGTTGTGGTTGTGGTTGAGTTATACTGTTTTCATTCTGAAGGAGTTGTCGTTGAGTTATACTGCTGTCACCCTGAAGGATTTGTGGTTGTGTTCTGCTGTTGTCATTCTTAGGAGTTGTGGTTGAGTTCTGCTGTTGTCATTTTGAATGAGTTGTGGTTTAGTTATACTGTTGTCATTCTGAATGAGTTGTGGTTGGGTTTTAGTTATACTGTTGTCATCCTGAAGGAGTTGTGGTTGTTGTTGAGTTATGCTGTTGTCATTCTGAATGAGTTGTGGTTGTGTTCTGCTGTTGTCATTCTGAGGAGTTGTGGTTGTGTTCTGCTGTTGTCATTCTGAAGGAGTTGTGGTTGAGCTATACTTTTGTCATTCTGAATGAGTTTTGGTTTTGGTTTAGTTATACTGTTGTCATTCTGAAGGAGTCATGTTTGTGGTATAGTTATACTGTTGTCATTTTTAAGGAGTTATACTGTTGTCTTTCTGAAGGAGTTGTGCTTGAGTTATGATGTTTTCATTCTGAAGGATTTGTGGTTGAGTTCTGCTGTTGTCATTCTGAAAGATTTGTGGTTGAGTTCTGTTGTTGTCATTCTGAAATAGTTATACTGTTTTCATTCTGAAGGAGTTGTGGTTGAGTTATACTGTTGTCTTTCTGAAGGAGTTGTGGTTGTGGTTGATTTATACTGTTGTCATTCTGAAGGAGTTATACTGTTGTCATTCTGAAGGAGTTGTGGTTTAGTTATGCTGTTGTCATTCTGAAGGACTCATGTTTGTGTTAGAGTTATACTGTTGTAATTTTGAAGGAGTTATACTGTTGTCTTTCTGAAGGAGTTGTGGTTGTGGTTGAGTTATACTGTTGTCATTCTGAAGGAGTTGTTTTTTAGTTATGCTGTTGTCATTCCAAATGAGTTGTGGTTGAGTTAAACTGCTGTCACCCTGAAGGAGTTGTGGTTGTGTTCTGCTGTTGTCTTTCTGAGGAGTTGTGGTTGAGTTCTGCTGTTGTTATTCTGAAGGAGTTGTGGTTGTGGTTGAGTTATGCTGTTGTCATTTTGAAGGATTTGTGGTTTAGCTATACTGTTGTCATTCTGAAGGAGTTGTGGTTAAGGTTGAGTTATATTGTTGTAATAATGAAGGAGTTGTACATGTGTCATTCTGAAGGAGTTGTGATTTAGGTATGCTGTTGTTTTTCTAAAGGAGTTGTGGTTGTGGTTTAGTTATTCTGTTTTCATTCTGAAGGAGTGGTGGTTTATTTATTATGTTGTCAATCTGAAGGGGTTGTGGTTGAGTTAGACTGTTGTCATTCTGAAGGAGTTTTGGTTGTGGTTGAGTTATACATTTGTCATTCTGAAGGAGGTGCTGTTTAGTTATGCTGTTGTCATTCCAAAGGAGTTTTGGTTGTGGTGTAGTTATTCTGTTGTAATTCTGAATTAGTGATGGTTTATTTATTCTGTTGGCATTCTGAAGGGAGTTGTGGTTGAGTTATACTGTTGTCATTCTGAATGAGTTTTGGTTGTGGTTAAGTTATACTGTTGTCATTCTGAAGGACTCATGTTTGTGGTACAGTTATACTGTTGTAATTTTGAAGGAGTTATACTGTTGTCTTTCTGAAGGAGTTGTGCTTGAGTTATGTTGTTGTTATTCTGAAGGAGTTGTGGTTGTGGTTGAGTTATACTGTTTTCATTCTGAAGGAGTTGTCGTTGAGTTATACTGCTGTCACCCTGAAGGATTTGTGGTTGTGTTCTTCAGTTGTCATTCTTAGGAGTTGTGGTTGAGTTCTGCTGTTGTCATTTTGAATGAGTTGTGGTTTAGTTATACTGTTGTCATTCTGAATGAGTTGTGGTTGGGGTTTTAGTTATACTGTTGTCATCCTGAAGGAGTTGTGGTTGTTGTTGAGTTATGCTGTTGTCATTCTGAATGAGTTGTGGTTGTGTTCTGCTGTTGTCATTCTGAGGAGTTGTGGTTGTGTTCTGCTGTTGTCATTCTGAAGGAGTTGTGGTTGAGCTATACTTTTGTCATTCTGAATGAGTTTTGGTTTTGGTTTAGTTATACTGTTGTCATTCTGAAGGAGTCATGTTTGTGGTATAGTTATACTGTTGTCATTTTTAAGGAGTTATACTGTTGTCTTTCTGAAGGAGTTGTGCTTGAGTTATGATGTTTTCATTCTGAAGGATTTGTGGTTGAGTTCTGCTGTTGTCATTCTGAAGGATTTGTGGTTGAGTTCTGTTGTTGTCATTCTGAAATAGTTATACTGTTTTCATTCTGAAGGAGTTGTGGTTGAGTTATACTGTTGTCTTTCTGAAGGAGTTGTGGTTGTGGTTGATTTATACTGTTGTCATTCTGAAGGAGTTATACTGTTGTCATTCTGAAGGAGTTGTGGTTTAGTTATGCTGTTGTCATTCTGAAGGACTCATGTTTGTGGTAGAGTTATACTGTTGTAATTTTGAAGGAGTTATACTGTTGTCTTTCTGAAGGAGTTGTGGTTGTGGTTGAGTTATACTGTTGTCATTCTGAAGGAGTTGTTTTTTAGTTATGCTGTTGTCATTCCAAATGAGTTGTGGTTGAGTTAAACTGCTGTCACCCTGAAGGAGTTGTGGTTGTGTTCTGCTGTTGTCTTTCTGAGGAGTTGTGGTTGAGTTCTGCTGTTGTTATTCTGAAGGAGTTGTGGTTGTGGTTGAGTTATGCTGTTGTCATTTTGAAGGATTTGTGGTTTAGCTATACTGTTGTCATTCTGAAGGAGTTGTGGTTAAGGTTGAGTTATATTGTTGTAATTCTGAAGGAGTTGTACATGTGTCATTCTGAAGGAGTTGTGATTTAGGTATGCTGTTGTTTTTCTAAAGGAGTTGTGGTTGTGGTTTAGTTATTATGTTTTCATTCTGAAGGAGTGGTGGTTTATTTATTCTGTTGTCAATCTGAAGGGGTTGTGGTTGAGTTATACTGTTGTCATTCTGAAGGAGTTTTGGTTGTGGTTGAGTTATACATTTGTCATTCTGAAGGAGGTGCTGTTTAGTTATGCTGTTGTCATTCCAAAGGAGTTTTGGTTGTGGTGTAGTTATTCTGTTGTAATTCTGAATTAGTGATGGTTTATTTATTCTGTTGGCATTCTGAAGGAGTTGTGGTTGAGTTATACTGTTGTCATTCTGAATGAGTTTTGGTTGTGGTTAAGTTATACTGTTGTCATTCTGAAGGACTCATGTTTGTGGTAGAGTTATACTGTTGTAATTTTGAAGGAGTTATACTGTTGTCTTTCTGAAGGAGTTGTGCTTGAGTTATGTTGTTGTTATTCTGAAGGAGTTGTGGTTGTGGTTGAGTTATACTGTTTTCATTCTGAAGGAGTTGTCGTTGAGTTATACTGCTGTCACCCTGAAGGATTTGTGGTTGTGTTCTGCTGTTGTCATTCTTAGGAGTTGTGGTTGAGTTCTGCTGTTGTCATTTTGAATGAGTTGTGGTTTAGTTATACTGTTGTCATTCTGAATGAGTTGTGGTTGGGTTTTAGTTATACTGTTGTCATCCTGAAGGAGTTGTGGTTGTTGTTGAGTTATGCTGTTGTCATTCTGAATGAGTTGTGGTTGTGTTCTGCTGTTGTCATTCTGAGGAGTTGTGGTTGTGTTCTGCTGTTGTCATTCTGAAGGAGTTGTGGTATAGCTATACTTTTGTCATTCTGAATGAGTTTTGGTTTTGGTTTAGTTATACTGTTGTCATTCTGAAGGAGTCATGTTTGTGGTATAGTTATACTGTTGTCATTTTTAAGGAGTTATACTGTTGTCTTTCTGAAGGAGTTGTGCTTGAGTTATGATGTTTTCATTCTGAAGGATTTGTGGTTGAGTTCTGCTGTTGTCATTCTGAAGGATTTGTGGTTGAGTTCTGTTGTTGTCATTCTGAAATAGTTATACTGTTTTCATTCTGAAGGAGTTGTGGTTGAGTTATACTGTTGTCTTTCTGAAGGAGTTGTGGTTGTGGTTGATTTAT
The DNA here is from genome assembly GCF_020615455.1 of Coregonus clupeaformis. Lineage (NCBI taxonomy): Eukaryota > Metazoa > Chordata > Actinopteri > Salmoniformes > Salmonidae > Coregonus > Coregonus clupeaformis. The sequence goes on from NC_059196.1 coordinate 41,293,415, forward strand.
ACTGTTGTCATTCTGAAGGAGTTATACTGTTGTCATTCTGAAGGAGTTGTGGTTTAGTTATGCTGTTGTCATTCTAAAGGAGTTGTGGTTGTGGTTTAGTTATTCTGTTGTCATTCTGAAAGAGTTGTGGTTGTTGTTTAGTTATACTTTGTCATTCTGAAGGAGTTATGTTTGAGTTATGCTGTTGTCAATCTGAAGGAGTTGTGGTTGTGGTTGAGTTATGCTGTTGTCATTCTGAAGGAGTTGTGGTTTAGCTATACTCTTGTTATTCTGAAGGAGTTGTGGTTGTAGTTCATTTATACTGTTGTCATTCTGAAGGAGTTATACTGTTGTCATTCTGAAGGAGTTGTGGTTTAGTTATGCTGTTGTCATTCTAAAGGAGTTGTGGTTGTGATTTAGCTATTCTGTTGTCATTCTGAAGGAGTTGTGGTTGTTGTTGAGTTATACTTTTGTACTTCTAAATGAGTTGTGGTTTAGCTATACTGTTGTCATTCTGAAGGAGTTATACTGTTGTCATTCTGAATGAAACGTGGTTGTGGTTGAGTTCTGCTGTTGTCATTCTGAAAGAGTCGTGGTTGTGGTTGAGGTTTAATGTTGTCATTCTGAATGAGTTTTGGTTGGTGTTTAGATATACTGTTGTCATTCTGAAAGAGTTGTGGTTGAGTTATGATGTTGTCAATCAGAAGGAGTCGTTGTTGGGGTTGAGTTACACTGTTGTCATTCTGAATGAGTTGTGGTTGTGGTTAAGTTATGCTGTTGTCATTTTGAAGATGTTTTGGTTTTGGTTTCCTATGCTGTTGTCATTCTAAATGAATTGTAATTGTGGTTGGATTATAGTGTTATCATTCTGAAGGATTTGTGGTTGTGTTTGAGTATTGCTGTTGTCATTTTAAAGGAGTTGTGGTTGAGTTATACTGTTGTCATTCTGAAGGAGTTGTGGTTGTGGTTGAGTTATACTGTTGTCATTCTGAAGGAGTTGTGGTTCAGTTACACTGCTGTCACTCTGAAGGAGTTGTGGTTGTGTTCTACTGTTGTCATTCTGAGGAGTTGTGGTTGAGAACTGCTGTTGTAAATCTGAAGGAGTTGTGGTTGTGGTTGAGTTATACTGTTGTCATTCTGAAGAAGTTGTGGTTGTGTTCTGCTGTTGTCATTCTGAAGGAGTTGTGGTTGTGGTTGAGTTATACTGTTGTCATTCTGAAGAAGTTGTGGTTGTGTTATACTGTTGTCATTTTGAAGGAGTTATAATGTTGTCATTCTGAAGGAGTTGTGCTTGAGTTATGCTGTTGTCATTCTGAAGGAGTTGTGGTTAAGTTATGCTGTTATCATTCTGAAGGAGTTGTGCTGGAGTTATGATGTTGTCATTATGAAGGAGTGGTGGTTTAGTTATTCTGTTGTCATTTTGAATTAGTTTAAAGTTGTCATTATGAAGGAGTTGTGGATTAGTTATAATGTTGTCATTCTGAAGGAGTTGTGGCTGTGGTTGAGTTATAATGCTGTCATTCTGAAGAAGTTGTGGTTGTGGTCTGCTGTTGTCATTCTGAAGGAGTTGTGGTTGTGGTTGAGTTATACTGTTGTCCTTCCAAAGGAGTTGTGGTTGAGTTATGCTGTTGTCATTATGAAGGAGTGGTGGTTTAGTAATTATGTTGTTATTCTGAAGGAGTTATAATGTTGTCATTCTGAAGGAGTTGTGCTTGAGTTATAATGTTGTCTTTCTGAAGGAGTTGTGCTTGAATGCTGTGTCATTCTGAAGGAGTTGTGGTTTAGTTATGCTGTTCTCATTCTGAAGGAGTTGTGGTTGTGGTTGAGTTATATTGTTGTCATTCTGAAGAAGTTTTGGTTGTGTTCTGCTGTTGTCATTCTGAAGGAGTTGTGGTTGTAGTTGAGTTATACTGTTGTCATTCAGAAGAAGTTGTGGTTGTGTTATACTGTTGTCATTTTGAAGGAGTTATAATGTTGTCATTCTGAAGGAGTTGTGCTTGAGGTATGCTGTTGTAATTCTGAAGGAGTTGTGGTTGAGTTATGCTGTTGTCATTCTGAAGGAGTTGTGGTGGAGTTATGATGTTGTCATTATGAAGGAGTGGTGGTTTAGTTATTCTGTTGTCATTCTGAAGGAGTTGTGGTTGTGGTTTAGTTATACTGTTGTCATTCTGAAGAAGTGATGGTTTATTTATTCTGTTGGCATTCTGAAGGAGTTGTGGTTGAGTTATACTGTTGTTTTCTGAAGGAGTTGTGGTGGAGTTATGATGTTGTCATTATGAAGGAGTGGTGGTTTAGTTATTCTGTTGTCATTCTGAAGGAGTTGTGGTTGTGGTTTAGTTATACTGTTGTCATTCTGAATGCGTTGTGGTTGTTGTTTAGTTTTACTGTTGTCATTCTGAAGGACACATAGTTGTGCTTGAGTTCTGCTGTTGTCATTCTGAAGGAGTTGTGGTTGAGTTCTGCTGTTGTCATTCTGAAGGAGTTGTGCTTGAGTTATGCTGTTGTCATTCTGAAGGAGTTGTGGTTTAGTTATGCTGTTGTCATTCTGAAGGAGTTGTGGTTGTGGTTGAGTTATACTGTTGTCATTCTGAAGAAGTTGTGGTTGTGTTCTGCTGTTGTCATTCTGAAGGAGTAGTGGTTGTGGTTGAGTTATACTGTTGTCATTCTGAAGAAGTTGTGGTTGTGGTTGTGTTATACTGTTGTCATTTTGAAGGAGTTATAAAGTTGTCATTCTGAAGGAGTTGTGCTTGAGTTATGCTGTTGTCTTTCTGAAGGAGTTGTGGTTGAGTTATGCTGTTGTCATTCTGAAGGAGTTTTGATGGAGTTATGATGTTGTCATTATGAAGGAGTGGTGGTTTAGTTATTCTGTTGTCATTCTGAAGGAGTTGTGGTTGTGGTTTAGTTATACTGTTGTCATTCTGAAGAAGTGATGGTTTATTTATTCTGTTGGCATTCTGAAGGAGTTGTGGTTGAGTTATACTGTTGTTTTCTGAAGGAGTTGTGGTTGTGGTTTAGTTATACTGTTGTCATTCTGAATGCGTTGTGGTTGTTGTTTAGTTTTACTGTTGTCATTCTGAAGGACACATAGTTGTGCTTGAGTTCTGCTGTTGTCATTCTGAAGGAGTTGTGGTTGAGTTCTGCTGTTGTCATTCTGAAGGAGTTGTGCTTGAGTTATGCTGTTGTCATTCTGAAGGAGTTGTGGTTTAGTTATGCTGTTGTCATTCTGAAGGAGTTGTGGTTGTGGTTGAGTTATACTGTTGTCATTCTGAAGAAGTTGTGGTTGTGTTCTGCTGTTGTCATTCTGAAGGAGTTGTGGTTGTGGTTGAGTTATACTGTTGTCATTCTGAAGAAGTTGTGGTTGTGGTTGTGTTATACTGTTGTCATTTTGAAGGAGTTATAAAGTTGTCATTCTGAAGGAGTTGTGCTTGAGTTATGCTGTTGTCTTTCTGAAGGAGTTGTGGTTGAGTTATGCTGTTGTCATTCTGAAGGAGTTTTGATGGAGTTATGATGTTGTCATTATGAAGGAGTGGTGGTTTAGTTATTCTGTTGTCATTTTGAATTAGTTTAAAGTTGTCATTATGAAGGAGTTGTGGATTAGTTATAATGTTGTCATTCTGAAGGAGTTGTGGCTGTGGTTGAGTTATAATGCGGTCATTCTGAAGAAGTTGTGGTTGTGGCTGCTGTTGTCATTCTGAAGGAGTTGTGGTTGAGTTCTGCTGTTGTCATTCTAAAGGAGTTGTGGTTGTGGTTGAGTTATACTGTTGTCCTTCCAAAGGAGTTGTGGTTGAGTTATGCTGTTGTCATTATGAAGGAGTGGTGGTTTAGTAATTATGTTGTTATTCTGAAGGAGTTATAATGTTGTCATTCTGAAGGAGTTGTGCTTGAGTTATAATGTTGTCATTCTGAAGGAGTTGTGCTTGAGTTATGCTGTTGTCATTCTGAAGGAGTTGTGGTTTAGTTATGCTGTTCTCATTCTGAAGGAGTTGTGGTTGTGGTTGAGTTATATTGTTGTCATTCTGAAGAAGTTTTGGTTGTGTTCTGCTGTTGTCATTCTGAAGGAGTTGTGGTTGTAGTTGAGTTATACTGTTGTCATTCTGAAGAAGTTGTGGTTGTGTTATACTGTTGTCATTTTGAAGGAGTTATAATGTTGTCATTCTGAAGGAGTTGTGGTTGAGTTATGCTGTTGTCATTCTGAAGGAGTTTTGGTGGAGTTATGATGTTGTCATTATGAAGGAGTGGTGGTTTAGTTATTCTGTTGTCATTTTGAATTAGTTTAAAGTTGTCATTATGAAGGAGTTGTGGTTGTGGTTGAGTTATAATGTTGTCATTCTGAAGGAGTTGTGGTTGAGTTATGCTGTTGTCATAATGAAAGAATGGTGGTTTAGTAATTTTGTTGTCATTCTGAAGGAGTTATACTTTTGTCATTCTGAAGGAGTTGTGGTTGAGTTATACTGTTGTCATTCTGAAGGAGTTGTGGTTGAGCTATACTGTTGTCATTATGAAGCATGCTCTTCAATCGAACGCATCTGGCACCCGCCCACCCGACTAGAATCACTACTCTCAACGTGTCTGACCTAGAGTATGTGGACAACTACAAATACCTAGGTGTCCGGTTAGACTGTAAACTCTCCTTCCAGACTCACATTAAGAATCTCCAATCCAAAGTTAAATCTAGAATCGGTTTCCTATTTCGCAACAAAGCCTCCTTCACTCATGCTGCCAAACATGCCCTCGTAAAACTGACTATCCTACCGATCCTTGACTTCGGCGATGTCATTTACAAAATAGCCTCCAACACTCTACTCAGCAAATTGGATGTAGTCTATCACAGTGCCATCCGTTTTGCATCCAAAGCCCCATATACTACCCACCACTGTGACCTGTACGCTCTTGTTGGCTGGTCCTCACTACATATTCGTCGCCAAACCCACTGGCACCTGGCCATCTATAAATCACTGCTAGGCAAATCCCCGCCTTATCTTAGCTCATTGGTCACCATAGCAACACCCACCCGTAGTATGCGGTCCAGCAGGTATATCTCACTGGTCATCCCCAAAGCCAACACCTCCTTTGGCCGCCATTCCTTCCAGTTCTCTGCTGCCAATGACTGGAACAAATTGCAAAAATCTCTGAAGCTGGAGACACTTATCTCCCTCACTAACTTTAAGCATCAGTTGTCAGAGCACCTTACCGATCACTGCACCTGTACACAGCCCATCTGAAATTAGCCCGCCCAACTACCTCATCCCTATATTGTTATTTATTTTGCTCATTTGCACCCCAGTATCTCTATTTGCACATCATCTCTTGCACATCTATCATTCCAGTGTTAATACTAATTGTAATTATTTTGCACTATAGCCTATTTATTGCCTTACCTCCATAACTTGCTACATTTGCACACACTGTATATATATTTTCTGTTGTATTTTTGACTTTATGTTTTGTTTTACCCCATATGTAACTCTGTGTTGTTGTTTTTATCGCACTGCTTTGCTTTATCTTGGCCAGGTCGCAGTTGTAAATGAGAACTTGTTCTCAACTGGCTTACCTGGTTAAATAAAGATTAAATAAATAAATAAAAGGAGTTGTGGTTGTGGTTGAGTTATACTGTTGTCATTCTGAAGTAGTTATACTGTTGTCATTATGAAGGAGTTGTGGTTGTGGTTGAGTTATACTGCTGTCATTCTGAAGAAGTTGTGGTTGTTGTCACGATCGTTGAAGAACGGGTCAGACCAAGGTGCAGCGTGGTATGCGAACATGTTTATTAAACTGGATAAACACTAGACAAAATAACAAACTCAACGAAACCGTGAAGTTCTATGGGCTATACACGAAACCAGCCTACAAGGAACAAGATCCCACAAACAAGGACTGCAACCAGGCTACTAAAGTATATGATCCCCAATCAGAGACAACGAGCGACAGCTGCCTCTGATTGGGAATCATACCTGGCCAAACATAGAAGTATAACCACTAGACTCTAAACATAGATATACAACAACATAGAACTGTTGTCATTCTAAAGGAGTTGTGGTTGTTTTTTAGTTATTTTTTTGTCATTCTGAAAGATTTGTGGTTTAGTTATTCTGTTGTCATTCTGAAGGAGTTGTGGTTGAGTTATACTGTTGTCATTCTGAAGGAGTTGTGGTTTAGTTATGTTGTTGTCATTCTGAAGGAGTTGTGGTTGTGGTTGAGTTATGCTGTTGTCATTCTGAAGTAGTTATACTGTTGTCATTCTGAAGGAGTTGTGCTTGAGTTATGCTGTTGTCATTCTGAAGGAGTTGTGGTTTAGTTATGCTGTTCTCATTCTGAAGGAGTTGTGGTTGTGGTTGAGTTATATTGTTGTCATTCTGAATACGTTTTGGTTTTGTTCTGCTGTTGTCATTCTGAAGGAGTTGTGGTTGTAGTTGAGTTATACTGTTGTCATTCTGAAGAAGTTGTGGTTGGGGTTGTGTTATACTGTTGTAATTTTGAAGGAGTTATAATGTTGTCATTCTGAAGGAGTTGTGCTTGAGTTATGCTGTTGTCATTCTGAAGGAGTTGTGGTTGAGTTATGCTGTTGTCATTCTGAAGGAGTTGTGGTGGAGTTATGATGTTGTCATTATGAAGGAGTGGTGGTTTAGTTATTCTGTTGTCATTCTGAAGGAGTTGTGGTTGTAGTTGAGTTATACTGTTGTCATTCTGAAGAAGTTGTGGTTGGGGTTGTGTTATACTGTTGTCATTTTGAAGGAGTTATAATGTTGTCATTCTGAAGGAGTTGTGCTTGAGTTATGCTGTTGTCATTCTGAAGGAGTTGTGGTTTAGTTATGCTGTTCTCATTCTGAAGGAGTTGTGGTTGTGGTTGAGTTATATTGTTGTCATTCTGAATACGTTTTGGTTTTGTTCTGCTGTTGTCATTCTGAAGGAGTTGTGGTTGTAGTTGAGTTATACTGTTGTCATTCTGAAGAAGTTGTGGTTGGGGTTGTGTTATACTGTTGTAATTTTGAAGGAGTTATAATGTTGTCATTCTGAAGGAGTTGTGCTTGAGTTATGCTGTTGTCATTCTGAAGGAGTTGTGGTGGAGTTATGATGTTGTCATTATGAAGGAGTGGTGGTTTAGTTATTCTGTTGTCATTCTGAAGGAGTTGTGGTTGTAGTTGAGTTATACTGTTGTCATTCTGAAGAAGTTGTGGTTGGGGTTGTGTTATACTGTTGTCATTTTGAAGGAGTTATAATGTTGTCATTCTGAAGGAGTTGTGCTTGAGTTATGCTGTTGTCATTCTGAAGGAGTTGTGGTTGAGTTATGCTGTTGTCATTCTGAAGGAGTTGTGGTGGAGTTATGATGTTGTCATTCTGAAGAAGTGATGGTTTATTTATTCTGTTGGCATTCTGAAGGAGTTGTGGTTGAGTTATACTGTTGTTTTCTGAAGGAGTTGTGGTTGTGGTTTAGTTATACTGTTGTCATTCTGAATGCGTTGTTGGTTGTTGTTTAGTTTTACTGTTGTCATTCTGAAGGACACATAGTTGTGCTTGAGTTATGCTGTTGTCATTCTGAAGGAGTTGTGGTTGAGTTCTGCGGTTGTCATTATGAAGGAGTGGTGGTTTAGTAATTATGTTGTTATTCTGAAGGAGTTATAATGTTGTCATTCTGAAGGAGTTGTGCTTGAGTTATAATGTTGTCATTCTGAAGGAGTTGTGCTTGAGTTATGCTGTTGTCATTCTGAAGGAGTTGTGGTTTAGTTATGCTGTTCTCATTCTGAAGGAGTTGTGGTTGTGGTTGAGTTATATTGTTGTCATTCTGAAGAAGTTTTGGTTGTGTTCTGCTGTTGTCATTCTGAAGGAGTTGTGGTTGTAGTTGAGTTATACTGTTGTCATTCTGAAGAAGTTGTGGTTGTGGTTGTGTTATACTGTTGTCATTTTGAAGGAGATATAATGTTGTCATTATGAAGGAGTGGTGGTTTAGTTATTCTGTTGTCATTCTGAAGGAGTTGTGGCTGTGGTTGAGTTATAATGCTGTCATTCTGAAGGAGTTGTGGTTGAGTTCTGCTGTTGTCATTCTGAAGTAGTAGTGGTTGTTGTTGAGCTATACTGTTATAATTCTGAAGGAGTTGTGGTTGAGTTATGCTGTTGTCATTCTAAAGGAGTTGTGGTTGTGGTTTAGTTACTCTGTTGTCATTCTGAAGGAGTGGTGGTTTATTTAATCTGTTGTCATTCTGAAGGAGTTGTGGTTGTGGTTTAGTTATGCTGCTGACATTCTGAAGGAGTTGTGCTTGGGTTTTGCTATTGTTATTCTGAAGGAATTGTGCTTGAGTTATGCTGTTGTCATTCTGAAGGAGTTGAAGTTGAATTATACTGTTGTCATTCTGAAAGAGTGTTGGTTAAGTAATTCTGTTGTCATTCTGAAGGAGTTATACTGTTGTCATTCTGAAGGAGTTGTGATTGTGGTTTAGTTATACTGTTGTCATTCTGAAGGAGTTGTGGTTTAGTTATGCTGTTGTCATTCTAAAGGAGTTGTGGTTGTGGTTTAGTTACTCTGTTGTCATTCTGAAGGAGTTGTGCTTGTGTTATGCTGTTGTTATTCTGAAGTAATTGTGCTTGAGTTATGCTGTTGTCATTCTGAAGGAGTTGTGGTTGATTTATATTGTTGTCATTCTGAAACAATGTTGGTTTAGTAATTCTGTTGTCATTCTGAAGGAGTTATACTGTTGTCATTCTGAAGGAGTTGTGGTTTAGTTATACTGTTGTCATTCTGAAGGAGTTTGGGTTGTGGTTGAGTTGTGCTGTTGTCATTATGACGGAGTGGTGGTTTAGTAATTATGTTGTTATTCTGAAGGAGTTATAATGTTGTCATTCTGAAGGAGTTGTGCTTGAGTTATAATGTTGTCATTCTGAAGGAGTTGTGCTTGAGTTATGCTGTTGTCATTCTGAAGGAGTTGTGGTTTAGTTATGCTGTTGTCATTCTGAAGGAGTTGTGGTTGAGTTACACTGTTGTCATTCTGAAGGAGTTGTGGTTGTGGTTGAGTTATACTGCTGTCATTCTGATGGAGTTGTGGTTGTGTTCTGCTGTTCTCATTCTGAAGGGGTTGTGGTTGTGGTTGAGTTATAATGTTGGCATTCTGAAGGAGTTGTGGTTGAGTTATGCTGTTGTCATAATGAAAGAATGGTGGTTTAGTAATTTTGTTGTCATTCTGAAGGAGTTATACTGTTGTCATTCTGAAGGAGTTGTGGTTGAGTTATACTGTTGTCATTCTGAAGGAGTTCGGGTTGTGGTTGAGTTGTGCTGTTGTCATTATGACGGAGTGGTGGTTTAGTAATTCTGTTGTCATTCTGAAGGAGTTGTGGTTGAGTTATACTGTTGTCATTCTGAAGGAGTTGTGGTTGAGTTATACTGCTGTCATTCTGAAGAAGTTGTGTTCTGCTGTTGTCATTCTGAAGGAGTTGTGGTTGTTGTTGACTTATACTGTTGTAATTCTGAAGGAGTTGTGGTTGAGCTATACTGTTGTCATTATGAAGCATGCTCTTCAATCGAACGCATCTGGCATCCGCCCACCCGACTAGAATCACTACTCTCAACGTGTCTGACCTAGAGTATGTGGACAACTACAAATACCTAGGTGTCCGGTTAGACTGTAAACTCTCCTTCCAGACTCACATTAAGAATTTCCAATCCAAAGTTAAATCTAGAATCGGTTTCCTATTTCGCAACAAAGCCTCCTTCACTCATGCTGCCAAACATGCCCTCGTAAAACTGACTATCCTACCGATCCTTGACTTCGGCGATGTCATTTACAAAATAGCCTCCAACACTCTACTCAGCAAATTGGATGTAGTCTATCACAGTGCCATCCGTTTTGCATCCAAAGCCCCATATACTACCCACCACTGTGACCTGTACGCTCTTGTTGGCTGGTCCTCACTACATATTCGTCGCCAAACCCACTGGCTCCGGGCCATCTATAAATCACTGCTAGGCAAATCCCTGCCTTATCTTAGCTCATTGGTCACCATAGCAACACCCACCCGTAGTATGCGCTCCAGCAGGTATATCTCACTGGTCATCCCCAAAGCCAACACCTCCTTTGGCCGCCATTCCTTCCAGTTCTCTGCTGCCAATGACTGGAACAAATTGCAAAAATCTCTGAAGCTGGAGACACTTATCTCCCTCACTAACTTTAAGCATCAGTTGTCAGAGCACCTTACCGATCACTGCACCTGTACACAGCCCATCTGAAATTAGCCCGCCCAACTACCTCATCCCTATATTGTTATTTATTTTGCTCATTTGCACCCCAGTATCTCTATTTGCACATCATCTCTTGCACATCTATCATTCCAGTGTTAATACTAATTGTAATTATTTTGCACTATAGCCTATTTATTGCCTTACCTCCATAACTTGCTACATTTGCACACACTGTATATATATTTTCTGTTGTATTTTTGACTTTATGTTTTGTTTTACCCCATATGTAACATTGTTTTTATCGCACTGCTTTGCTTTATCTTGGCCAGGTCGCAGTTGTAAATGAGAACTTGTTCTCAACTGGCTTACCTGGTTAAATAAAGGTTAAATAAATAAATAAAAGGAGTTGTGGTTGTGGTTGAGTTATACTGTTGTCATTCTGAATGAGTTGTGGTTGACTTCTGCTCTTGTCATTTTGAAGGAGTTGTGGTAGAGTTATATTGTTGTCATTCTGAAGGAGTCTTGTTTGTGGTTGAGTTATTCTGTTGTCATTTTGAAGGAGTTATACTATTGTCATTCTGAAGGAGTTGTTGTTGAGTTATGCTGTTGTCAATTTGAAGGAGTTGTTGTTGAGTTATGCTGTTGTCAATTTGAAGGAGTTGTTGTTCAGTTTATATATGTTTTTAAATAGTATTTCCTCACTTCTTTCATCAAATATTATTTATTTTTTGGAAGGGGTAGATCAGCTTAATATTGCAGATAGATTGTAACTTCCATCAATGTAATAGTCTGCATCGCTTCCAATCCCCCATGTTTTTTATATATATACTCCCCTTTATTACTTTTCAACCCCGCCATCCTTTCCCTACTTGGGGTAAATTAGTGAACAACAATGCCCAGGCCTCTACTTCCAGCCTATACTTACTATCTATACCTTATGGACACAGTCAATTTTACAATAATTCTATTTTATTTGTTTTTGCTCCTGAACAACTTCTACTCTCAACCTCTCCGATCATTTTCATGATGTCCATCCGGTTTGCTTCTATATGCCATATCTTTCTAACTGTGCTCTTTCCCAAAAGCTCCCAACATACAACCTATATACTTATTATGGACACAGTATGCTTACATTATTAGTTATCTTGTTATTATTTGTTGTTATTTGTTATTAGTCTCATCCTTCAACTCCATTCAACACCTCCCATCTATCTCTTAACACCATCCATATAGGATTTCTATTTGCCATATATATTTCAACCGTACTGTGATGTTTTACAAAAGTTCTGAACCTTTCTATTCTCATTGCTTCTACAGATTGTGAATTAAAAATAAACATTTTTGCTAAAAGTATTATTATATTATTGATCGATTGACTATGACTTTTCAGATCACCCAGTAATGCTATCTGCAAGGTTATCTACAAGTTCCTTACTTTCTCCCCCTTCCACTTTCCTCTTCCACTTTTGCGGTAAGGCTGCAATTATTTGGTTGTAATTTTAGGTAGAGTAGACATTTCCATATGTTTTTGTTAGCTGCATGTGCGACATAACTCCACCAGTCCTACCGATGATTTCATTTACGAAGATTATACCTTTTTTTAAAATTCTGTCAAAAAATAAAGGTTATTTTGTCAATTAGTATATTTGAATTTAACCACAATATTTGTTGCATTACTTGTTCTGTCGTTTCTGGAGGATTAAATTGAAATTGCAACCAACTTTCTATGGCTTGTTTTAGAAATAGTGATATTTGGGAGATTATTTCCTTTTCAAATAACTGAAAATGAGTGGTTGTAATCTGAATAAAGGGAAAAAGGCCATTCTTGAACATTGGGTGAGACAATCTTACTAATTGGCTTGAGAACCAGTTCAGATTTAAGTATAACTTTTGTATGACTGAAGCTTTTAGTGATAGGTCTAATGCTTTAATATTTAATAATTTCTGTCCTCCGAATTCATATTCATTATACAAATAGGCCCTTTTAATTTTGTCTGGCTTGCCGTTCCAAATAAAACTGAATATTTTTTTCTCATATAATTTTAAAAACTGTTCACTAGGCGTAGGCAAGACCATAAGCAAATAGGTAAACTGGGATAATACTAGAGTTAATCAGGGTGATTTTTTCCACAAATAGACAGGTATTTACCTTTCCATGTTAGCAAGATCTTATCTATTTTTGCTAACTTTCTATTAAAATGTATTGAAGTGAGATCATTTATTTCCTTTGGGATATGTATTCCGAGTATATCCACATCACCATCAGACCATTTTATTGGTAAACTACATGGTAATGTAAAAATTTTATTTTTTAGTGATCCAATACGTAATATAGTACATTTATCATAATTTGGTTGTAATCCAGAGCGGTTAGAAAATGTATCTAGATCCTCTATGTGGCTGTGGAGGGATTCTAGTTGTGGATTTAAAAGAAAACATGAATCATCAGCGTTTTTAAGCCCTGTATTTCTAATCCTCTGATATTATTATTGGATCTGATTTTAATAGCTAACATCTCGATGGCCACAATAAATAGATATGCCGATAGTGGACAACCTTGTTTCACTCCTCTTGACAGTTTAAAACTTTCTGAGAAATAGCCATTATTTACTATTTTACACCTAGGGTTACTATACATAATTTTGACCCATTTTATAAGAGATTCTCCAAAATTGAAATGCTCCAGGCATTTATATATAAACCCCAGTCGTACTTTATCAAATACCTTTTCAAAGTCTGCTATGAATAGCAGGCCTGGTTTCCCATATTTTCCATAGTGTTCTATTGTTTCCAATACTTGCCTTATATTATCTCCAATGTATCTTCCATGTAAAAAACCTGTCTGATTAGAATGAGTAATATCCGACAATACCTTTTTAATTCTATGCGCTATACATTTTGCTAGAATTTTTGCATCACAACACTGAAGTGTAAGGGGCCTCCAATTTTTTTAATGGACTGGATCTTTATATTTTCCACTTGTATCCTGTTTCAGTAATAATGAGATCTTCTTGAGTGTCAGATAATCTACCATTTACATAGGAGTGGTTAAAACATGCTAATAACGGTCCTCTTAGTATATCAAAAAAGGTTTGGTATACCTCGACTGGTATGCCATCCAACCCTGGAGTTTTCCCGGACTTAAAGTATTTAATTGCATCAATAGAAAAAAATCTCTACAATTAGCTTCAGTTAGAGGAGAGGTGTTTGAGTTATTCTGTTGTCATTCTGAAGGAGTTGTGGTTGTGGTTAATAATGTTGTTGTCATTCTGAAGGATTGTTTGTTGATTTATGCTGTTGTCATTCTGAAGGAGTTGTTGTTGTGGTTGAGTTATACTGTTGTCATTCTGAATGAGTTGTGGTTGTGTTTGAGTTCTGCTGTTGTCATTCTGAAGGAATGGTGGTTTATGCCATTCCATTTTCTCCGTTCCGGCCATGTGACACTCTGGCTCCGGGACTTTTATATTTGAGCCAGGGTGTATTGTGTTTTGTTGGGTTTTGGGTGATTTTCTATGGTTGCATTTCTGTCACGTTTATTTCTAGGTTTGGTCATTGACTCCCAATCGGAGGTAACGAGTGTCAGCTGTCGGCTCGTTATCTCTGATTGGGAGCCATATTTATACTGTGTGTTTTCTCGTGGGTATTGTGGGTTTTTGTTCCAGGTTCAGTATTTTGTCACTGTTGGACTTCACTTTCGTCTTTTGTTTTGTATTGACGTGCTTGTCTAATTAAAGTCATCATGTTCACTCAACGCGCTGCGTATTGGTCTGCTCCCTTTATAGACGATCGTGACAGAAAAACCCACCATAAGAGGACCAAGCAGCGTGTCAAGCGGCAACAGGACCTACCTACACAGGAGTTATGGACGCCTATCAAGGATTCATGGACTTGGGAGGAGATACTGGATGGAAAGGGTCCTTGGGCACAACCGGGAGAATATCGCCGCCCTCGTGAAGAGCTGGAGGCAGCTAAAGCCGAGAGGAGGTGGTATGAGGAGGCAGCACGGAGTCGAGGCTGGAAGCCCATGGGTACTACCCAAAAATTTATTGGGGGGAAGCTAAAAGGGAGTGTGGCGAAGTCAGGTAGGAGACCTGCGCCTACTCCCTGGACTGACCGTGGAGAGCGAGAGTACGGGCAGACACTGTGTTACGCATTAGAGCGCATGGTGTCTCCTGTACGCAGGCATAGCCCGGTTCGGTACATTCCAGCTCCACGTATCGGCCGGGCTAGATTGAGCATTGAGCCGGATGTCATGAAGCCGGCCCAACGCATCAGGCCACCAGTGCGTCTCCTCGGGCCGGCTTACATGGCACCAGCCTTACGCATGGTGTCCCCGGTTCGCCCACATAGCCCGGTGCGGGTTATTCCTCCTTCCCGTACTGGTCGGGCGACGGGGAGTATACAACCAGGTAAGGTTGGGCAGGCTCAGTGCTCAAGGGAGCCAGTACGCCTGCACGGTCCGGTATTTCCGGCGCCACCTCCCCGCTCCAGCCCAGTACCACCAGTGCCTACACCACGCACCAAGCCTCCTGTGTGTCCCCAGAGTCCTGTGCGTCCTGTTGCTGCTCCCCGCACTAGCCCTGAGATGCGTGTCCTCAGCCCGGGACCACCAGTTCCGGCACCACGCACTAGGCCTTATGTGCGTCCCCCAGGGTCCAGCATGCCCTGTTGCTACTCCCCGCACTAGCCCTGAGATGCGTGTCCTCAGCCCGGGACCACCAGTTCCGGCACCACGCACTAGGCCTTATGTGCGTCCCCAGGGTCCAGCATGCCCTGTTCCTTCTCCCCGCACTAGCCCTGAGATGCGTGTCCTCAGCCCGGGACCACCAGTTCCGGCACCACGCACCAGGCCTATAGTGCGTCTCGGCCGGCCAGAGTCTGCCGTCTGCCCAACGGCGCCTGAACTGCCCGTCTGCCCAACGGGCGCTTGAACTGCCCGTCTGCCCAACGGGCGCCTGAACTGCCCGTCTGCCCAACGGCGCTTGAACTGCCCGTCTGCCCAACGGCGCCTGAACTGCCTGTCTGCCCAACGCCGTCTGAACTGTCCGTCTGCCAAGCGCTGCATAAGCCGCCCGTCTGCCATGAGCCTTCAGAGCCGTCCGCCAGACCGGAGCCGCTAGAGCCTTCCGCCAGACAGGATCAGCCAGAGCCTTCCGCCAGACAGGATCAGCCAGAGCCTTCCGCCAGACAGGAGCCGCTAGAGCCTTCCGCCAGACAGGATCAGCCAGAGCCTTCCGCCAGACAGGATCAGCCAGAGCCTTCCGCCAGACAGGATCAGCCAGAGCCTTCTGCCAGACAGGATCAGCCAGAGCCTTCAGCCAGCCATGAGCAGCCAGATCCTTCAGCCAGCCATGAGCAGCCAGATCCTTCAGCCAGCCATGAGCAGCCAGATCCGTCGGCCAGCCATGAGCAGCCAGATCCGTCGGCCAGCCATGAGCAGCCAGATCCGTCGGCCAGCCATGAGCAGCCAGATCCGTCAGCCAGCCATGAGCAGCCAGATCCGTCAGCCAGCCAGGAGCAGCCAGATCCTTCAGCCAGCCATGAGCCGTCCAGCCAGGATCCGCCAGAGCCGTCCAGCCAGGATCCGCCAGAGCCGTCCAGCCAGGATCCGCCAGAGCCAGCCAGCCAGGATCCGCCATTGAGTCCGGTGCTGTCCCTTAGCCCGGTGCTGCCCCTTATCCTGGTGCTGCCCCTTAGTCCGGTACTGCCCCTTAGTCCGGTGCTGCCCCTTAGTCCGGTGCTGCCCGTTAGTCCGGTGCCGCCCCTTAATCCAGTGGGGTTTAGTTGGGGGGTGGTCATATGGAGGAGGCTACGGAAGCGGATAGTGACTAAGGTGGGGTGGGGACCACGACCAGGGCCAGAGCCGCCACCGTGGACAGACGCCCACCCAGACCCTCCCATAGACTGTATGCTGGTGCGCCCGGAGTTCGCACCTTTAGGGGGGGGTACTGTGACACTCTGGCTCCGGGACTTTTATATTTGAGCCAGGGTGTATTGTGTTTTGTTGGGTTTTGGGTGATTTTCTATGGTTGCATTTCTGTCACGTTTATTTCTAGGTTTGGTCATTGACTCCCAATCGGAGGTAACGAGTGTCAGCTGTCGGCTCGTTATCTCTGATTGGGAGCCATATTTATACTGTGTGTTTTCTCGTGGGTATTGTGGGTTTTTGTTCCAGGTTCAGTATTTTGTCACTGTTGGACTTCACTTTCGTCTTTTGTTTTGTATTGACGTGCTTGTCTAATTAAAGTCATCATGTTCACTCAACGCGCTGCGTATTGGTCTGCTCCCTTTATAGACGATCGTGACAGGCCATTACTATGGGCCATTCTCCCCTCATCAGCCTCCTGTGGTGTGTGTGTGTGTGTCTGTGCGTGTGTTTATATTTCTCTCTCTCCATTGACCATACTGCCTCTAATGAAGGGGTCATGGACGATTCATTCGAGGAGTAGTGTTTGTGGTATGATGTTGTCATTCTGATGGAGTTGTGTTATACTGTTGTCATTCTGAAGGAGTGGTGGTTTAGTTATTACATTTACATTTTAGTCATTTAGCAGACGCTCTTATCCAGAGCGACTTACAGTTAGTGAGTGCATACATTTTCATTTTTTTACATTTTTAGTCATTTAGCAGACGCTCTTATCCAGAGCGACTTACAGTTAGTGAATACATATTTGTTTTTATACTGCCCCCCCGTGGGAATCGAACCCACAACCCTGGCGTTGCAAACGCCATGCTCTATCAACTGAGCTACATCCCTGCCGGCCATTCCCTCCCCTACCCTGGACAACGCTGGGCCAATTGTGCGCCGCCCATGAGTCTCCCGGTCGCGGCCGGCTGCGACAGAGCCTGGATTCGAACCAGGATCTCTAGTGGCACAGTTAGCACTGCGATGCAGAGCCTTAGACCACTGCGCCACTCAGGAGCCTTCATACTGGCCCCCCGTGGGAAACGAACCCACAACCCTGGCGTTGCAAGCGCCATGCTCTACCAACTGAGCTACAGGGGATTCTGTTGTCATTCTGAAGGAGTTCTGCTGTTGTCATTCTAAGGAGTGGTAGTTTAGTTATTCTGTTGTCGTTCTGAAGGAGTTCTGCTTTTGTCATTCTGAAGGAGTTGTGGTTGAGTTACAGTGAGGGAAAAAAGTATTTGATCCCCTGCTGATTTTGTACTTTTGCCCACTGACAAAGATATGATCAGTCTATAATTTTAATGGTAGGTTTATTTGAACAGTGAGAGACAGAATAACAACAAAATAATCCTGAAAAACGCATGTCAAAAATGTTATAAATTGATTTGCATTTTAATGAGGGAAATAATTATTTGACCCCTCTGCAAAACATGATTTAGTACTTGGTGGCAAAACCCTTGTTGGCAATCACAGAGGTCAGACGTTTCTTGTAGTTGGCCACCAGGTTTGCACACATCTCAGGAGGGATTTTGTTCCACTGCTCTTTGCAGATCTTCTCCAAGTCATTAAGGTTTCGAGCCTGACGTTTGGCAACTCGAACCTTCAGCTCCCTCCACAGATTTTCTATGGGATTAAGGTCTGGAGACTGGCTAGGCCACTCCAGGACCTTAATGTGCCTCTTCTTGAGCCACTCCTTTGTTGCCTTGGCCGTGTGTTTTGGGTCATTGTCATGCTGGAATACCCATCCACGACCCATTTTCAATGCCCTGGCTGAGGGACGGAGGTTCTCACCCAAGATTTGACGGTACATGGCCCAGTCCATCATCCCTTTGATGCGGTGAAGTTGTCCTGTCCCTTTAGCAGAAAAACACCCCCAAGGCAGCATTCCTCCTCCTCCAAAGACGGTGAGATGAGTTGATGCCAAAGAGCTCCATTTTGGTCTCATCTGACCACAACACTTTCACCCAGTTCTCCTCTGAATCATTCAGATGTTCGTTGGCAAACTTCAGACGGGCATGTATATGTGCTTTGTTGAGCAGGGGGACCTTGCGGGCGCTGCAGGATTTCAGTCCTTCACGGCGTAGTGTGTTACCAATTGTTTTCTTGGTGACTATGGTCCCAGCTGCCTTGAGATCATTGACAGATCAGATCCTCCCGTGTAGTTCTGGGCTGATTCTTCACCGTTCTCATGATCATTGGAACTCCACTAGGTGAGATCTTGCATGGAGCCCCAGGCCGAGGGAGACTGACAGTTATTTAGTGTTTCTTCCATTTGCGAATAATCGCACCAACTGTTGTCACCTTCTCACCAAGCTGCTTGGCGATGGTCTTGTACCCCATTCCAGCCTTGTGTAGGTCTACAATCTTGTCCCTGACATCCTTGGAGAGCTCTTTGGTCTTGGCCATGGTGGAGAGTTTGGAATCTGATTGATTGATTGCTTCTGTGGACAGGTGTCTTTTATACAGGTAACAAGCTGAGATTAGGAGAACTCCCTTTAAGAGTGTGCTCCTAATCTCAGCTTGTTACCTGTATAAAATACACCTGGGAGCCAGAAATCTTTCTGATTGAGAGGGGGTCAAATACTTATTTCCCTCATTAAAATGCAAATCAATTTATAACATTTTTGACATGGGTTTTTCTTGATTTTTTTTGTTGTTATTCTGTCTCTCACTGTTCAAATAAACCTACCATTAAAATTATAGACTGATCATTTCTTTGTCAGTGGGCAAACTTACAAAATCAGCAGGGGATCAAATACTTTTTTCCGTCACTGTATTCTGTTGTCGTTCTGAAGGAGTTATAATGTTGTCATTCTGAAAGAGTTCTGGTTTAGTTATGCTGTTGTGGTTTAGTTTTGCTGTTGTCATTCTAAAGGAGTTGTGGTTTAGTTTTGCTGTTGTCATTCTGGTTGAGTTTATTTGACTGAAAATACATTCTCTTTTACAGCAACAACCTCGGGAATAGTTACAGGAGAGAGGAGATGAATGACCCAATTGGAAGCTGGGGATGATTAGGTGGCCATGATGGTATTAGGGCCAGATGGGGAATTTATCCAGGACACCAGGGTTAACACCCCTACAATAAGTGCCGTGGGATCTTTAGTGACCACAGCGAGTCAGGACACCCGTTTAACATCCCATCCAAAAGACGGCACCCTATACAGGGCAATGTCCCCAATCACTGCCCTGGGATGTTTTTTTTCTAGACCAGAGGAAAGAGTGCCTCCTGCTGGCCCTCCAACACCACTTCCAGCAGCATCTGGTCTCCCATCCAGGGACCGACTAGGACCAACACAGCTTAGCTTCATTTACATTTACATTTACATTTTAGTCATTTAGCAGACGCTCTTATCCAGAGTGACTTACAGTGTTAGTGAGTGCATACATTATTTTTATTTTTTATTTTTCATACTGGACCCCCGTGGGAATTGAACCCACAACCCTGACGTTGCAAACTACCAACTGAGCTACATCCCTGCCGGCCATTCCCTCCCCTACCCTGGATGACGCAGGGCCAATTATGTGCCGCCCCATGGGTCTCCCGGTCGCGGCCGGCTACGACAGAGCCTGGATTCGAACCAGGATCTCTAGTGGCACAGCTAGCACTGCGATGCCACAGCTAGCACTGCGATGCCTTAGATCACTGGCCACTCGGGAGCTTCAGAGGAAAGCCAGCAGTGGGATGCAGGGTGGTATGCTGCTGGCTCAATACTGAAGCGCTGTTGAACATGGATTATTTAGCCTCAAGATACAGCCATTGATAGTGTAAGGTGTTTCATTATTCGTCCCTTCAATGGAGACTTTCAATTAGTTACTTTCTGTACAGATATAAGCAAAAGTAACAGAGCAGCTCTCTGGAGGGATATAGCTGCTCAGTCTATGTGTGTTGACAACAATAGTGAGATGTGTGTTTACTGAAGTTAGTGGAGTTTTTTGATATACTGTATGTGTGTTTATTAGTAAACTGTGTAATGACTTGCCCTCATGGGCTGAGGATCAAAGATGCCGGCTAGGCAAAGGTTTCAACACCCCCTCTCCTGGGGGCCAGTTTTCCGTGCCATGCAGTATTGGGAGAGGGATTTTTCCTGTGGAACAAAGGAAGACGCCAACATCCAAAAGTGGATAATGAGACGATATTCCTACTTCAAAGAATGTGGGAAATGGTCGGTGGGGATGTAAAAAACAATCATGTCAAATTCGTTACTATGTTGTGATGTCTTTAAAGATTGTTGAACAACATAACTATATATCTTGGGGTGTACACTTCCCAGTTATGAGGTTTGCATCTAATTGTTGTATAAAATGAACAATTAAGTATAATAATATTTTTGTGAAGATAACAATGTGAGTTTAGCATTCTAGATGAGATTATTGTTTTCCATATTGATTTGTTCTCAGTCAGTGACCAAGCCCAGATGAGCACAAACGTGATGGAACGCCCCTTTAACCCGAGAGCATAAAAAGCCTTGAAAAACAAATTAACCTTAGACCAGTAGACGTGAAGCGTGAGCTAAACGTTATAAAATGGTTTAAACTCTACAGACCAGCCGACATGCAGCGTGACCTGAATATGGCAAAATGGTTTAAAACTACAACTCCATTACCAAAGGAAAGGACCAGCAGACATGAAGCGTGAGCTAAACGTTACAAAATGGTTAGACCAGAAAGACCAGAAAACGTGAGACGGTAGTCCATACGTTTGAAATGGAGAAACTCTGAAACTCTCAACCTCTACACGAGGTGAAGAAGAAGACAACGCACTAGACCTTATCATCTCAGTCTGCAGCTGGCATATATAGTTGTCTAGAGAACTTTCACTAAAGACACGAGTTGGGAAGGACAATCCCCCTCAGACAACCATTAGTACATCTGAAGTATCTATCCTAACAGCTCAACTCTGCGAACTTCAGGGTACGCTGAAGTATCCATTCTAACCACTACTTTGACCATAAACTCTACCAAGGACGTTGGGGTCTCTGGTGGCAAACCAGAGTCCTACATCATCAACTCAACTATCGAAGATAGCTACATGTACTGTAAATACATGTTGCATTTCTAATCCGAATGAGCGGTTATTAGGGTTCTAAGCATTTGTGTTTCCGTGAGCGTAGTTTTTAAAGTAACAACGATAGTTTCAATCTCTGTCTCTCCTTTCCACTCTGACCCTCCTTCTACCCATGCATTCATGCTATTGTTAGTCCAATCCAATAGCGACCTGTTCTCATTGTATTATGTTAGTAATCAATAACCTATGTGTGTGTGTTTGTATTTTGTGTTATTATTTAGTTAGTTATTAAATAAATAATTAAGCCAATTTGTGTATTCATCAATAAGGTTAGGGTTCTTGCAGGATCAAGGATTATGCGACGTTCAGAATGAGACTGATAAGAGGTAATTATTTAATAAGTGACTGTTATCGATATATCACATATGTATCTTCTAAGAGATTAATTAGGGAGATGGTAACTCCTTAAACAACTTATTCCGTGGTGCCCCAAATTCCTAATGAGTTAATTGTTACCTGATTAATTTAATTGAGTGACAATTAAACATAGTTAGTTGATTCGATCAATAACAGTCAATACATTAAAGTAAGTCAAGTCACGACAACTTTTAGTAGAACTGTGCAATATAGATGCAGATGAATGACTGATAGAGTGCTTTTATCTCATCAGAGACACACACACACTCTCCCGCTTCTCTGTCGCTCATCCTTAGCCTTCACAAAGATTAATAATGCATGATATGAGTGTGTGTGTGTGTGTGTGTGTGTGTACAGTGCCTTGCAAAAGTATTCTTCCCCCTTGGCATTTTTCCTATTCTGTTGCATTACAACCTGTAATTTAAATGGATTTTCATTTTGGATTTCATGTAATGGACAAACACAAAATAGTCAAAATTGGTTAAGTGAAATGAAATAAATAACTTGTTTAAAAAAAATCTAAAAAATTAATAACGGAAAAGTGGTGCGTGCATATGTGTTCACCCCCATTGCTATGAAGCTCCTAAATAAGATCTGGTGCAACCAATTACCTTCAGCAGTCACATACAGTGGGGAAAAAAAGTATTTAGTCAGCCACCAATTGTGCAAGTTCTCCCACTTAAAAAGATGAGAGAGGCCTGTAATTTTCATCATAGGTACACGTCAACTATGACAGACAAAATGAGAAAAAAATATCCAGAAAATCACATTGTAGGATTTTTAATGAATTTATTTGCAAATTATGGTGGAAAATAAGTATTTGGTACAATCTCACGATACATGGCCCCATTCATTCTTTCCTTTACACGGATCAGTCGTCCTGGTCCCTTTGCAGAAAAACAGCCCCAAAGCATGTGGTTTCGACCCCCATGCTTCACAGTAGGTATGGTGTTCTTTGGATGCAACTCAGCATTCTTTGTCCTCCAAACACGACGAGTTGAGTTTTTACCAAAAAGTTATATTTTGGTTTCATCTGACCATATGACATTCTCCCGATCCTCTTCTGGATCATCCAAATGCACTCTAGCAAACTTCAGACGGGCCTGGACATGTACTGGCTGAAGCAGGGGGACACGTCTGGCACTGCAGGATTTGAGTCCCTGGCGGCGTAGTGTGTTACTGATGGTAGGCTTTGTTACTTTGGTCCCAGCTCTC
Organism: Coregonus clupeaformis; assembly: GCF_020615455.1. NCBI lineage: Eukaryota > Metazoa > Chordata > Actinopteri > Salmoniformes > Salmonidae > Coregonus > Coregonus clupeaformis. Next base: position 41,316,104 of record NC_059196.1, read on the forward strand.
TGCAGGTCATTCACTAGGTCCCCCCGTGTGGTTCTGGGATTTTTGCTCACCATTCTTGTGATCATTTTGACCCCACGGGGTGAGATCTTGCTTGGAGCCCCAGATCAAGGGAGATTATCAGTGGTCTTGTATGTCTTCCATTTCCTAATAATTGCTCCCACAGTTGATTTCTTCAAACCAAGCTGCTTACCTATTGCAGATTCAGTCTTCCCAGCCTGGTGCAGGTCTACAATTTTGTTTCTGGTGTCCTTTGACAGCTCTTTGGTCTTGGCCATAGTGGAGTTTGGAGTGTGACTGTTTGAGGTTGTGGACAGGTGTCTTTTATACTGATAACAAGTTCAAACAGGTGCCATTAATACAGGTAACGAGTAGAGGACAGAGGAGCCTCTTAAAGAATAAGTTACAGGTCTGTGAGAGCCAGAAATCTTGCTTGTTTGTAGGTGATCAAATACTTATTTTCCACCATAATTTGCAAATAAATTCATAAAAAATCCTACAATGTGATTTTCTGGAATTCTTTTTCTCAATTTGTCTGTCATAGTTGACGTGTACCTATGATGAAAATGACAGGCCTCTCTCATCTTTTTAAGTGCGAGAACTTGCACAATTGGTGGCTGACTAAATACTTTTTTCCCCCCACTGTAATTAGTTTAATAAAGTCCACCTAAGCAAGCTAAGTGTCACATGCTCTGTCACATGATCTCAGTATATATACACCTCTTCTGAAAGGCCCCAGAGTCTGCAACACCACTAAGCAAGGGGCACCACCAAGCAACGGCACCATGAAGACCAAGGAGCTCTCCAAAACAGTCAGGGACAAAGTTGTGGAGAAGTACAGATCAGGGTTGGGTTATAAGTAAATATCAGAAACTTTGAACATCCCACAGAGCACCATTAAATCCATTATTAAAAAATGGAAAGAATATGGCACCACAACAAACCTGCCGCCCACCAAAACTCACAGACCAGGCAAGGAGGGCATTAATCAGAGAGGCAACAAAGAGACCAAAGATAACCCTGAAGGAGCTGCAAAGCTCCACATTGGAGATTGGAGTTTCTGTCCATAGGACCACTTTAAGCCGTACACTCCACAGATATGGGCTTTACAGAAGAGTGGCCAGAAAAAAGCCATTGCTTAAAGAAAAAAATAACCAAACACGTTTGGTGTTCGCCAAAAGGCATGTGGGAGACTCCCCAAACATATGGAAGAAGGTACTCTGGTCAGATGAGACTAAAATTGAGCTTTTTGGCCATCAAGGAAAACGGTATGTCTGGCGCAAACCTAACACCACTCATCACCCCGAGAACACCATCCCCACAGTGAAGGATGGTGGTGGCAGCATCATACTGTGGGGATGTTTTTCCATCGGCAGGGACTGGGAAACTGGTCAGAATTGAAGAATGATGATGGTGCTAAATACAGGGAAATTCTTGAGGGAAACCTGTTTCAGTCTTCCAGAGATTTGAGACTGGGACGGAGCTTCACCTTCCAGCAGGACAATGACCCTAAGCATACTGCTAAAGCAACACTTGAGTGGTTTAAGGGGAAATATTTAAATGTCTTGGAATGGCCTAGTCAAAGCCCAGACCTCAATCCAATTGAGAATCTGTGGTATGACTTAAAGAATGCTGTATACCAGCGGAACCCATCCAACTTGAAGGAGCTGGAGCAGTTTTGCCTTGAAGAATGGGCAAAAATCCCAGTGCCTAGATGTGCCAAGCTTAAAGAGACATACCCCAAGAGTCTTGCAGCTGTAATTGCTGCAAAAGGTGGCTCTACAAAGTATTGACTTTGGGGGGGGTGAATAGTTATGCACGCTCAAGTTTTCTGTTTTTTTTTGTCTTATTTCTTGTTTGTTTCACAATATAAAATATTTTGCAGCTTCAAAGTGGTAGGCATGTTATGTAAATGAAATGACACAAACCCCCAAAAAATCAATTTTCATTCCAGGTTGTAAGGCAACAAAATAGGAAAAATGCCAAGGGGTTGAATACTTTCACAAGCCGCAGTAGACTGATTCACTTTGGACCCAGTGAGCCGGAAGGACAGACACACACACACACACACACACACGCACACAATCATACACACACACACACACAAAGAGCAGGACTGGGTATAGACAGCTGAGCTCCCAGTTCCAGAGCAGGACTGGGTATAGACAGCTGTGTGTGTAGATGGGGTAGCTAACCCTGCCAGCTTGGCCTGGAGGAATCAGCCTTTACCTCCTAGCGAGCAGCAGAGATATTCTGGGAGATTTCCTACATCCTGGATGAAATTAATACATTACATGCCAACAATGTGGAAGGATTTGGAAAACCTCCAAGAATGATGTTGGTCTGATTTATCTACCCTGTCTATCAGAATGTAGCGCAGGGTCACTTCAGCAGCCATTAATTGGAAAACACTTAAAACATTAAACCAAACTAAACATTCTGATTGGACTATCTTAGATAATAAACTCCTCTAGACAGGGTGGATAAATCAGACCAACATCTAGTCTTTCTCCATCATTCTCTTTGCTGCTTTCTCTCCCTCTACACATACTGTATTCTCTCTCTTAGCCTCAACATTTTAGCAGCCCTCACTCATATTAACCTCATCCACTCACCTCCTCCCTCCCTCCCTCACCCAGAAAGAGAGATGGACAGAGAGATAGGGATAAACATATAGCGAGGAGAGTGTCCATTCTGAGCTTGCGCCACGGGTCAGTGTTCGGATGATTTATCACACAGAGAGAGAGAGAGAGACAGAGAGAGAGAGAGAGAGAGAGAGAGAGTGAGAGAGAGAGAGAGAGAGAGAGAGAGAGAGAGAGAGAGAGACATTGTGTCTTTCATTTCCCTTCCCCCCCTTTCCCTCTCTTCCCTTCCTCTATCCTGCCTGCCTCACTCCCTTCCTCTCTCCCTCTTGGTGTGATGAATGGCTAGTGTTGGCTGTGTGTGTGATGAATGACTCTAGCGTGGGTTGTGTGGACAGGCTTGCCCATAGGGGCTTGGCTGCAGTTAGCGGCGTTTAAGATGACTGGAGAACAGAGGGTCGCTGTCACACATACATATAAACACACACACACGTGTGCAGACCTCTCACATATAGAGGAAGGTGCTTCTCATAAGACAGTACATACAGCTGTACATGCATAAATACTCCTAGACACGTAGAGACATAGGGTGTTTCTCAATACGCATACTACCGTGCTACACACTCTCATGCTCCAAGTGCATTCTCAGAGGACGTTCTCTTGAGTACATTCCTGTGAGGACAAGTGTGTGGAGAAGTATGTTACCTCACACTGCACCTCCCCATTTACTGAACCTTCTTCCAGCCAGGACAATGGCAACAATAGAGACTAAACAAAATGTACACAAAGCAAATGTTTTACTTCATAATTGTCAGCTTGATATACAGTACCAGTCAAAAGTTTGGACACACCTACCCATTCAAGGGTTTTTCTTATTTTTACTATTTTCTACATTGTAGAATAATAGTGAAGACATCAAAACTATGAAAAGACACATATGGAATCATGTAGTAACCCAAAAAGTGTTAATCAAATATATTTTATATTTGAGATTCTTCAAAGTAGCCACCCTTTGCCTTGATGACAGCTTTGCACACTCTTGGCATTCTCTCAACCAGCTTCATGAGGTGGTCACCTGGAATGCATTTCAATTAACAGGTGTGCTTTGTTAAAAGTTAATTTTTGTGGAATTTCTTTCTTTCTTAATGCGTTTGAGCCAATCAGTTGTGACAAGGTAGGGGTGGTATACAGAAGATAGCCCTATTTGGTAAAAGACCAAGTCCATATTATGGCAAGAACAGCTCAAATAAGCAAAGAGAAACGACAGTCCATCATTACTTTAAGACATGAAGGTCAGTCAATCCGGAACATTTCAATAACTTTGAAAGTTTCTTCAAGTGCAGTCGCAAAAACCATCAAGCTATATGATGAAACTGGCACTCATGTCTTATGAGGACCGCCACAGGAATGGGAGACCCATAATTACTTCAGCTGCAGAGGATAAGTTCATTTGAGTTACCAGCCTCAGAAATTGCAGCCCAAATAAATGCTTCACAGAGTTCAAGTAACAGACACATCTCAACATCAATTGTTCAGAGGAGACTGCGTGAATCAGGCCTTCATGGTCGAATTGCTGCAAAGAAACCACTACTAAAGGACACCAATAAGAAGAAGATACTTGCTTGGGCCAAGAAACATTAGCAATGGACATTAGACCGGTGGAAATCTGTCCTTTAGTCCAAATTTGAGATTTTTGGTTCCAACCGCTGTGTCTTTGTGAGACGCAGAGTAGGTGAACGGATGATTTCTGCATGTGTGGTTCCCACCGTGAAGCATGGAGGAGAAGGTGTGCTGGTGTTGGTGTGCTTTACTTTTAACACTGTCAGTGATTTATTTAGAATTCAAGGCACACTTAACCACCATGGCTACCACAGCATTCTACAGTGATATGCCATCCCATCTGGTTTGCGCTTAGTGGCCTCCACAATCACCTGACCTCAACCCAATTGAGATGGTTTGGGATGAGTTGGACCACAGGGTAAAGGAAAAGCAGCCTACAAGTGCTCAGCATATGTGGGAACTCCTTCAAGACTGTTGGAAAAGCATTCCTCATGAAGCTGGTTGAGAGAATGCCAAGAGTGTGCAAAGCTGTCATCAAGGCAAAGGGTGGCTACTTTGAAGAATCTCAAATATATAATGTATTTTCATTTGTTTAACACTTTTTTAGTTACTACATGATTCCATATGTGTTATTTCATAGTTTTGACGTCTTCACTATTATTCCACAATGTAGAGAATAGTAAAAAAAAATAATAAAAAAAATAACTTGAATGTGTAGGTGTGTCCAAACGTTTGACTGCTACTGTATGTGAATCGTAATCTAGCTAGCCAGCTAGCTCGTTAAACAGGCAAAAATGACCTAAAACGAATGTTATGGAAGGTAGAAGTCAATTTGTGGGTAGCTACCTGACAATTCTTTGTGGCTAGCTAGCTAGCCAGTTAGCCCTATTGACTTACCATGGACTTACCCTTTCACTAAACCTTCCTTCTTCTAGCCAGGACAATGGCAATAGAGATGAAACAAATGTTTTACTTAATAACTATCAGCTAGCTATATGTGAATCGTAATAATGTAGCTAACCAGATAGTATAACAGGCAAAAATAACCTAAAACTAATGTTATCCAAGGTAGATGTCAATTCTTCGTGGGTAGCTAGCTAACAATTATTTGTAGTTACTGTAGCTCTATTGACGTACTATTGGCTTGTGACCTACAGTGGGTATTGTAGGCATGTAACCATGCCAAAATTAATACAGCATGTATTTATTAACGTATCAAGATAAAATATTGTAGTCAGGCAACATTTCATTTTGAAGTCGGAGTGTATTTTCTCTCGCTTCAGCTCATATAATGGCCGCCGCCATTGATTTCAAGAAAATGTGCGTAATTTTTATGTGGTTGCGTCATATTTCTTTGCATACTTTCCGTTGAAGCTTGCATTGATGTATGCTTCAAACTATGTACAAACGGAGTATGCATTCGATAGGTGCCCTCCGTGGACACAGAAGGGACAGCGAAAGAGAGGGGAGAGGAGGGGAGGACACAGAAGGAACAGCGAAAGAGAGGGGAGATGAGGGGAGGACACAGAAGGAACAGCGAAAGAGAGGGGAGATGAGGGGAGGACACAGAACGGAAAGCGAAACAGAGACATTATCTGTGTCAGTCTTTCTTTCCTACCTCTGTTCTTTCCTCCCTCTGTTCTTTCCTCCATCTATTCTTTCCTCCCTCTGTTCTTTCCTCCCTCTGTTCTTTCCTCCCTCTGTTCTTTCCTCCCTCTGTTCTTTCCTCCCTCTGTTCTTTCCTACCTCTGTTCTTTCCTCCCTCTGTTCTTTCCTCCATCTATTCTTTCCTCCCTCTGTTCTTTCCTCCCTCTGTTCTTTCCTCCCTCTGTTCTTTCCTCCCTCTGTTCTTTCCTCCCTCTGTTCTTTCCTACCTCTGTTATTTCCTCCCTCTGTTCTTTCCTCCCTCTGTTCTTTCCTCCCTCTGTTCTTTCCTCCCTCTGTTCTTTCCTCCCTCTGTTCTTTCCTCCCTCTGTTCTT